>NW_026652276.1:12741286-12968922 GCF_009828535.3 Hylobates moloch
GTATATTTTATATATATATTTTATATATATATTATATAATATATATACACACACACTTTTTTTATATATATGGGGTCTCACTCTGTCACCCAGGCTAGAGTGCAGTGGCTTGACCACAGCTCACTGTAGCCTTAAACTCCTGGGCCCAAGAGATCCTCCTACTTCAGCCTTCTGAGTAGCTTGGACTACAGGTGCCTGCCACAATGCCTAGTTAATTTTTTAAATTTTTTGTAGAGATGGGGTTTCACCATGTTGTCTAGGCCAGCCTCAAACTCCTGAGCTCAAGAAATTTGGCCATCTCAGACTCCCCGATAATATATTTTCTTAATGAGGATGTATTCATCTCTTTAAGCATACATATTAAAATTGGGTTATTCGAAAACATTCTGAGGTTTGTGAAATAAAACATGATACTATTTGAGATCTGCTTGATAAAAGGCCTGTCATTACATGCCCTTGGTTGCTATTCTAGAACATTCTTTATCCTCTGGAAGCAAAGTTTAAGAGAAACACTTAAGGAAGTACCCACTTTCAAGGAAGAGCCAAGAGTTGGCTGCATCCAAGGTCGCTAATTGTTTAAAATTA
Source organism: Hylobates moloch (assembly GCF_009828535.3). Taxonomy (NCBI): domain Eukaryota; kingdom Metazoa; phylum Chordata; class Mammalia; order Primates; family Hylobatidae; genus Hylobates; species Hylobates moloch. The sequence continues at coordinate 12,741,872 of NW_026652276.1, forward strand.
ATTTATTTCAATGGGCAAATAAAAATTGTGTATATAGTGTACAAAATTATGTTTTGAAGTATGTATACATTGTGGAATGACTAAGCTAGTGTATACATTCTCTCACATACGTGTAATCTCTTCTGGCGACAACACTTAAAATCTACTCTCAGCAATTTTCGGGAAATTAAAAACAAATAAGATATCATCTCACACATGTTGGGATGGCTATCATTAAAGAGTCAAAAGATAACAAGTGCTGGCAAGGATGTGGAGAAAAGAAAACCCTTGCACACTTTTGGTGGGAATGTAAATTAGTACAGCCATTATGAAAAACAGTATGGAAGTTCCTCAAAATATTACAAGTGGAACTACCATATGATCCAGCAATTCCACTACTGGGTATATATACAAATGAAAGGAAATCAATGTGTCAAGGATATATCTGCGCTCCCATGTTTATTGCAGTACTATCACAATAGCCAAGATGTGAGAACAAAGTGTCCATCAAAGGATGAATGGATAAAGAGAATGTGGTGCATATTCACAGGGGATACCATTCAGCCTTAAACAATAAGGAAATCCTGTCATTTGCAACAACATGGATTAACCTGCAGGCCATGAAGTAAAGTAAACCAGACACAGAAAGACAAATACTGCATGATCTCATGTATGTGTAGAATCTTAAAATGTCAAACTCACAGAAGCAGAGAGAAAAATTGTGATTACTATGGGCTGGGGATTTGGGATTTGAGGAGATGTTGGTCAAAAGATACAAAATTTCGGGTAAATAGGAGGAATAAGTTCTAAAGAACATTGTACACCATGCTGACTACGGTTGATAACAATGCATTGTATCCGTTCATAGTCTTTTTTTTTTTTTTTTTTTTGGAGACAGGGTCTCAATCTGTTGCTCAGGTTGAAGTGTGGTGGCACGATTTTGATTCATTGCAGCTTCCACCTCCTGGGCTCAAGCAATCCACCTTCCTCAGCCTCCCAAGAAGCTAGGACTATACATTCACAGAACCACCCCTGGCTAATTTTTGTATGTTTTCAGAAACAGAGTGTCACTCTGTTGCCCAGGCTGATCTTGAACTCCTGGGCTCAAGTGATCTACCCACCTTGGCCTTTCAAAGTGCTGGGATTACAGGCGAGAGCCACAGTGCCAGGCCTCATCTATGGTCATTTTTAAAGTAAATTTGGGATCAACAAAGGCTAAAGCTCATTATAGGTCTGCATGGAGTGGTTCTGATTCCAATTTTGCCCAGAAAACAAAATGTAACAAATTTCATTATGTTCATAATTAGATTATCTTCACATAGATGGTCTTATCACTATAGAAACATCTTAAATGGGGGGCTTGAGATGGAATTGGACCTTTAATCAGCCTTCTGCCAAATTATCTTTTTGCCTTTCCCATTTTAATTGCAGTAGCTTTACCTAGAATTTAGTACTGAAAGTAAAACCTCATTAATTTAGATAAAACTAATTATGAGTTTGTGGTTTTAGCCTTGAAAATTTAAATTTTATGCTTATTTTAATAAGCAAATAGGATGAATAACACTGCTATTGGAGGTATTGCCTACTTGGGAAAACACTGCTTTCACATATTAAAATAACAATTTACTAGATATAGTGTAATTTCAGCATAAGTGGAAGTTGGCATGACTAAAATTGTGGCTTTGATATGCTAGTTTCAAGCCATTCTTCTTTATTTATTAAAATGGGTTCTCAATGGAGCAACAGATGGTTAATGTAATTCTAGGATTTGGAGTCTTGAAAGTAATATAAGCCCTTTTCTTTTAAAATATCCATAATTTATATACATCTTCCCTTTTAGTTTGTATAAATGTTTGGTTCAATTAACCAAAAAACAAAAACTAAAAATGACTGAGGTATTCTTTTTTCTCATAAAAACAGCTGTTGAAACAGTTGAAATTATTTTTCTGATCACCAACCTGTAATAGTTTTCACTTTGCTACTTGTTGCTTTTTTTCTTCTTTTTCTTAAATTATTAAGACCCAGTATTATTGTAGATCACCTTAAGAAGCTCAATAACTTATCAAGTCATATAGCAAAACAATTACGACAATTATTTGTAGTGGTCTGGTTTGTATTTAAAGTTCAGTATTTTGTGATTTTTCAGGTCTGCTATTGTGATTGCATTGCTCCACTGCCAATTTACGATATGTTAGCTCCATCTGAATAATGTATGAGATTCTGAGGATGAATGCACACAGCTTATGCCCTGATCAAAGGGCCACAGTGAACATAGCCAAGTGGCTGTTGGAAACCACCTCAGGCTCCTCTAGCAGAGCCTGTGCCTTGGAAACTGGGGTGAGGCAGCATCAGGGCAGAAGAAGAGGAACCTTTTTGCAACCCATCAGCCAAGAGAAGTGCCTTTGTGTAATTCTCTCTCCAGAGGGTGTGCTTTACCTTAGAAATAGCAGGCATATTACTAAAAATATCCATATATTGGTACTTAGGGTATTTTTTTTTCAGGAGTTTTTGGTTAATACTTATATCATTTTTTCCTAAAAGTGACACAAGTTGATCTTTTTTCTTCTTCTGTTATTGCCTATCATTAACCCACATGGTCTGTGCTTAAGGAGATGGGAAAAAGGTGGGACTTCATATTTTGAACACATTCACACACTGGGCCAGGCACTGTGTTAAGGTTTATGAGAGTGGGGCATCTCGCCTGAAAGAAGTTAAGACATTTGCCAAAGTTTGTACTGCCAGTCAGAGACAGGATCAGGACTGAAGCTCAGATGCATAACACACCGAAGGCTGGGTACTTTACTAGACACATGCTTCACAAACAAAAGAGCTCACAGAGGGAGCCCCAGGGACCTCTACGGAGCCATTGATGACTGGAAGTTCATCTTCTGGAGAAAAGCCATCTAATCTCACTGCAGTGGTGGTTGTCTTCCTTCTAATCCTCAGAATCAAAACAATTGAGAACTTTGACCCATCACATCCTTAATGCTATTGTATGAAAATTGCTTTTTTAAAGAACCAAAATCATTGTTTCCTTAGTGATATTTCTTCTCTGTTGCTCTCGAGGGAAAGTGTGGCACAACACACACATCAGGCACCTCAGAAAATGAGATAAAATCCATTCTGGGGAAACCCAGGGATGAGCTTTCTAAAGTCCATGCCAGAAAGCCCTGAAACCTGAAGGTAAAACCTGGCGTCACATTCACTTCCCAAGGTGGGATCCTGGGCAGATGTCTCATTGATTGCTTCTGTCTCAGCCCTTCCATTGACCACGCTTTCCCAGCCCCAGAAGTGTCATGACAGGGACAGACTGATGCCAAACAACAGAACTCCTGAAGAAAGAAGGAAGGAAGGGGCCCAGCATTACCCACAATTTAGTTTCAGTGGGACCAGCTCTGTGCCCTCAGATCTTCTAGATGTGTGACATTTGTCTTTTCTCTGGAAAATGCCTCCTGAGGGCGCTATATCCTTCAAAGTCCATAGTAACAGGGATCTGTCTGGTTTATTCTAATATTTCTGGGCAAGGAATCTGAACACACAGCCTCTAGGCCCACCATTCTTCTCAGCCTCCAGAGATCCTGTTGTTCTAAAACCCGAATTTGATTACCTCAGACTTTCACTTAAAACCCTTCATGGCGGCCGAGCGCAGTGGCTCACGCCTGTAATCCCCGCACTTTGGGAGGCCGAGGCTGGCAGATCACCTGAGGTCAGGAGTTCAAGACCAGCCTGACCAACATGGAGAAACCCCATCTCTACTAAAAATGCAAAATTAGCCGAGCATGGTAGGGGGCGCCCGTAATCTCAGCTAGGAGAATTGCTTGAACCCAGGAGGTGGAGGTTGCTGTGAGCCGAGATTGCACCATTGCACTCCAGCCTGGGAAACGAGTGAAAATCCGTCTCAAAAAATAATAATAATAATAATAATAATCCTTCCTGGCCTTCTTCTTGTCTACAAGAGAAACTATTTAACATTTTACCTCCCTCCCTGCTTGCTTCCCTTCCCTAATTTTGTATTTTATTGTAATAAATAATCTTTTTTGAGACAGGATCTCACTATGTTGTGCAGGTTGGTCTCGTACTCCTGAGCTCATGTGATCCTCCTGCCTTGGCCTTCTGAAGTGCTGGGATTACAGGCATGAGCCACTGCAACCTGCTTATGAAAAAATATGCATGAGCTGCCTCTCACCTGAAATTCCAGGTTCAGGTTCAAACCCTGGGCCTACGTTGCTCTGGGCAAAGAACTTAACAACTTGGGCCTCAGTTTTCTCATCTGTAAAATGGGAAAATGATGCCTAAATCACAGAGCTGCAATGAGAATTAAAGGAGTAAATATATATGAAGCATTTAATCTAGGGCTTGGTGCCTTGTGAGTGTTCAGTCAATGCCGCCTGTGTTAGGGTTTTCATTTTCTTCTTTTACTCCTCCATGGATACCTGTCAGATCACCGGAAGAGCACTTTTCAATTTCTCCAAAGGGCTGGACTCACCTTGACATGCCCTGCTCCTAGATCACACAATGAACCCACTTTTGCTTATTCAGCTCTTCCTGCCAGTCATGTGAAGACACGCCCACCACCGCCTTCATGTACAGCTCTCATTCCTAGCCCCAGAGCTCCCAGGGCAGTGCTGTCCAATAGCTCTATGCTGCCGACCACATGTGTAATTTCTAGCAGCCTGATTAATAACTTAAAAAGAAATAGATGAAGTTCATCTTAATAGCAGACTTTTTTTTTTTTTTTTTTTTTGAGACGGAGTCTCGCTCTGTCGCCCAGGCTGGAGTGCAGTGGCGCAGTCTCGGCTCACTGCAAGCTCCGCCTCCCGGGTTCACGCCATTCTCCTGCCTCAGCCTCTCCGAGTAGCTGGGACTACAGGCGCCCGCCACCACGCTCGGCTAATTTTTTTGTATTTTTGGTAGAGACGGGGTTTCACCGTGGTCTCGATCTCCTGACTTCGTGATCCACCCGCCTCGGCCTCCCAAAGTGCTGGGATTACAAGCGTGAGCCACCGCGCCCGGCCCAATAGCAGACTTTATCTAACCCAATACATTAAAAAATTTGCCATTCAACACATGATCAATATAAAATTTATTTATGTGATATTTTATTCTTGTTGTATTGTGTGAAATTGAGGATATATTTTATACTGCATAGCACAAATGCTCTGTAGCCACATATGACTAGTGGCTATTGTATTCAGCCGCATAACCCAAGAGGGTGAGAACCACAGCCTGATCCTCCCTCCTTCACAGAACCCATCCTGGTGGCTGACACTTAAGAGGGACTCGTAAATGCTTGTTTCATGAATAAAGTGTTGAACATGAACAAATCCTGCGAGTATGTAAGTGTATTAGTTTTCTGGCGCTGCTGTACCCAAGTACCATTAAATGTGTGGCTTAAAAAACAGAAATGAATTAGCCAGACGTGCTGGTGCTCGCCTGTGGTCCCAGCTACTTGAGAAACAGGTGGGAAGATAGCTTGAACCGGGAGGTGGAGGTTGTGGTGAGCTGAGATTGTGCCACTGCACTCCAGCCTGGGCAACACAGCAAGACTGTATCTCAAAATATAAATAAATGAAAGATAAAAAAAAAAAAAAGAACAGAAATGTATTGTCTCCCAGTTCTAAGGACCAGAAGGCTGAGATCAAGGTGCTGGCAAAGTTGATTCTTTCTGAGGTTGTGAGGGAGAACTTGTTCCATGCCTGTCTCCCAGCTTCCGGCGCATGCTGGCCGTCTGTGATTGCGTTTGGCTTCTGCTGCATCACTCCAGTCTCTGGTTTCATCTTCACATCATGTTCTCCTCTGTGTGCGTGTCTGTGTCTGTGTCTGTGTCTGTCTGTCTGTCTCCAAATTTTCCTGTTTTATAAGGATACCAGTCATATTGGGTTAGGAGTTGATCTTAACTAATTATATGTGCAATGACGCTATTCCCAAATAAGGCCGCATTCTGAGATACTGAGGCTGAGGCTTCATCATATGAATCTGGGTGGCTGGAAACACAATTCACCCCATCACAATAAGGCAGATATTAATGCTGAGTTTTGCGTCAGGTCTCACAGCTTAGAGGGGCACCACAGGCTTTTCTTTCCAGGTTGTTTGATTCCCAAATCCCCACTCCCCGACTTTGGGGAGCCCTCAGTGTCTGGGCTTGGTTTCTCCTGGCCAGCCAGGGTTGTGGTTGGGTTATCAAGGACAGAGCAGACAGTTTCTTTGAAGCCTATTATTACTTAATTTTCAAAAAATATTTCGTGAAATAAAACTAACATGGATCTAAATAAACCCATATTACAAGAAGATCAAATTCCCCTGAACTTGCCCTTTGTCGTCTTTCATTTCTCCATCGTAGCTGCTTCCTTTTATTGCACTGGTGTCTACCAACCACTGGCTTGGGTTGTCTGCTGAGGAAAATGAGGTTATGAGGGAGAAGCAGTTTGAAAATGAAGGAAATAAGAAGGTTTCAAGTCGGCAGGATGGCCCCTTTCTCTGTGTAATGACATTAGCCAACTCTTTTGAGGTCAAGTTTCCCAGACGGGGCCAACTCTGGTCTGTGCCAATGCCACAGTCCCTCTCGTGGTGTCCCTTGTTTCCTTTGGGAACTGGTGTTTTTTAGGCATCTCAGCGTGATGATCCAGCTAAAATCTCCACATCACAAAGAGAAGAAGGCTTTGAAGGCGGGAATCTGGGATTTGCCAATAATGCTGGGATGGTGGTGCATTGCTGCGTTTGCAGACCCAGGTCATGTGGTTACGTCTCCCTCTGCAACACACTGAGGAATCCTATCCCTCTGCCTCACTGTGGAGGAACATCTTTTGCCAGCATTTAAAAAGCTGCTTCAATGCCACTTTATTTAAGATAAGCCCATACCAGCATTCAATTGGCCCGCAACCAAAGGACTTCTGTGCAGCTGGGAGAATTTATTACTAAAAATTATTTTCCAGACCGATTATTTAATTTTTTCTAAAGGTCAGACTTTGTTATATTATGATTAAAGATTCCTTTTTTTAAATTGCCTTTTTTTTTTTTTGCCAAAATGGGCTCCTGTCAGAGGGCTTGGAAAACTTTTTATTTCTCCTTTTCTCTGAAAAAATAATGAGCTTTGCAATTCCTTTCAACCTAATAATTTTGGTAGTGCTAAAATTTGTCTCTCTGTTTCTAGGCAAATGCAACTGACACCGTAATGTATCGAGTATCCAATGGAGACTATTTCAGGAGTTATTTAAGCATTTAGGACATGGGATTTGGAGTAATATGTTCCAGGCTTTCTTTATAAACTCAGAATATACTAGAAAAAGAAATCAAGAAAATACTTCTGTAGGTCCCCCTGTTCTTGGAGAGAAAATTAGATACAAGATGGTGAATAACAAGTCATTTCATTCAGACTCAACACTATGTACTAGCTGGTCTATTAGGCTCCTCCATGGGTAGGGGCTGGGGATGAGGATTAAAGAGAGAAGAGAGTTTTGAGGGAATCAAAATAATAAGAGCTAATAGTTTTGAGCATATATACAAGGTCGTGACACCCTAAATACATCATCTCATTTAAGATGACAGAACCTTATGACAGTAGGAATTATCATTCACTCATTACGGGTAAAGGGTTGATGTTGCAGAAGCCTAAGGAAGTTGGTGGAAGCCCACCATGACTCAGAAACAGAGCTAAGTCTCAGCTCAGGGCACTTGATCCGAAAGCCTGTGATGTGCTTACACGTCCCACAGACACCCCAGAGCTGCTCCCACCCTGATTAGCTTTTTCCACATGGCATTTTGGACTTCTAGGTTGGGCCTCAAACTTTTCCAACAGATTGAGGTTCAGCTCAGATTTAGAAGATGTAGTGTCTCCTCCCTGGCCAGCTGTTGGTGAGCCAGCCACAAAGAATGTTTCACCCCCAGCGCTTGTGCTGCAAGACATACCCCAGGGTGGCTCATTCCCATCAGAGCCCCTTCCCAGGAAGTCAAAATGCAAAATTTCCCGTCGACCATTCCAACGATTCTTTCAGATGCCTTCCTGGGCACCCAGTGTTGAATCAGAAAATACATTTCAGTCCTTCTTTTCCTCTGTGCACGTCGCAATCTAAATGATGAGCCTAAGTCATGTAAGATTTAAATGAGATAAAAAGAGAAGTGAGCATTTATTGAGTACTTACCATGTATCACACTTTCTGCTTTTTACTGTCATTCCCTAATTTTATACCTCATAAAAACCATATACAGAGAGAACTATCGTTATCCTTACTTTATAGTTGAAGACAATTAAGCGTAGAGATGTTAATCCTTTTGCTAAATGTCACCACCCTATTGAGGCTGTCTGAACCCTTAGTTTGACATCTTTTCCAGCCTTTCAGGTGAGTGAAGGCCCTTGGCTGGTGTCTGGCGCAAGGCTTGCTTAGCTCAGGTAAGTCACAAAAATGTTTCTGCAGTCTCTATTCTAAGCCACTCTTGTCAGGCCAGCACATTTCTTATTGGTAAAATAAGTTATAGTTGGGAACCTGCTTCAAGGATTTCTTTCCTCCGATAAGGAAGAGAAGAACTAACAAGTCAGGTTATGACTGGGCATTTTTACATATTATTTATTTAAACAGCAGGTGTAATTAAAACATTTTTCAGATATCAATACTGAGACCCAGAGAGATTGACTTCTCCTACTTTACACAAAGCTAGACTGAGACTCAAGACACTCCTCCCAATTCTTTGCATGGGGGGCACCTTCTGTGATAAAACAAGAGATGATCTCTAAATTACTGGGAGTGAGAGTGTCTTAGACACATCATTCTTTTTATTTTTTCTTAACATGTTAATTTCTTATCCAGCAACTTTAAGACTGGAAATACAGAAGCCATCATGAATCAGTAACTCTAGGGTTACAGAGATAACATACACCCTGTCTAGGGACACTCTTCAAATAATTGGAACATATAAAAACAAAATAAAGTACTGAAACTACACTGAGCAAAGTCAAATGAGACAACTGGATCTTTGATGGTTTCCTGAGCCCTTTCATTATTACAAATGTGTTATTTCATGCACTGCCATTTAATCAAATGTACCATTTACTTTAACAAATGGTATAACACTAATTTTCATAACATCAGTAAAAGTGTAGGCCATTGTATCATAATTATTGTTCAGTTTTTAAAACTCAGGACCCATTATGTCTGTTTAATATCAGTATTTTTGTGAAAATCATCCTGAGAGTGCACTTATGTTCTTTTGTATTATATTCTCTTTATTATTTTACCTTTGGTTTCCCAACTTTGAAAGAAGATGTTACAATTTACAATCAGATTGTTATTCCAGGGGGAGATATAACAATTCTGGTTTTATTTTTTGGCATTCTCTCCTGTAACTTCATTTCATCATCTAAGAAAACACATTTACAACAGAGAGAAACGGAAGTGTTAGTCCTAATATATCTCATGTCAACAGTGGCCTTCTCATGCTGTTGTGATTAGGGAATGATTGTTGCTTCCAAAGTTCTCCTCATTTGCTAATGAATATGGAATGCTTTTCATATGTATATATAATAAATATATGAAAATTATATATGAACATTATATGTATGCAAATTATGCATAAATGCTTCATTTAAAACTTCTGTTGCTCTCTGATTTTTGAAAAAAAAAAATAGAAACACAATATTGGTTTCCCTGGTGAAAATTCTTTCCAGAAGACACAATATGGTATGAGATATTCACTAACAGCAGGCAATATACAAAGCCATTTCTACTGGAAAATATACCATCTGGAAAAAAACAATTTGTGGAAATGCATGTCAGTATGATTATGTTATCTTAGGTTAATGATGATAGTAATTGCGTCAACAAAGTAGTTTTTTAGTAGAAAATGGAAGAGCATTTGGAAAGAGTCATTATGAATATAGGCTTTGGTTATATTTTCTGGCTATGACTTCATGCATTTCAAAGTAAGAGGAACTGAACCAAGACCATGTGTCTGTTTCCGTGTGCTGGATAAAATGCGGGAAGAGGGATAGGGGGAGCCTTGAGGCTTAATAAGACTGAAAAAACTCTGTTTCTTAGAGTTATCCTTAAGTAAACCTGTGATGAGCTTGACCCAATGTCCATGTCATTCTCTGTGCCTCAGTGTCCTGGTCATCTCCTAGATCCTCATATACTCACACCAATGGCCTTCACACATGTTGTTCCCTCTGCCTGGAGCAGTTCCAACTTCCTGGCCCCAGTTCCCCAGTCTTAAACCCAACCCCTATGACATAAGCAATACTGCTTTAGCCTCTAGAGGAGGGATCAAAAAGCCCTCACTATACACCACTTGCATGTCGCTGTGAGCATTTTCTATGCACTTACCACAGTTGTAATTGTGTTCTTATTGGCAGGACTTTTTGAATAATGGTTGTCCATTCCCTGCTAGATTTTAAGTTCCCTAAGTGTCTAACTCAATGCCTGCCACTTAGAAGGGACCCATAAATATGTTCTGAAAGAATCAACGACTTGGCTTTATAGTAGCGATGACTGTGGCTGCAGACCACCATCCTGAAGTTCACCACTAGTTTTAGTAAGCAGCAGTGGTTCAGCTGGTGGTTGGCACGCTTTGCTGGCTGCCTTCAAGCATGACTGGGGACTGAGGAATAGCGATTTCATCTGTTTGAAACTATCTGGGCCATGTGGAGATCAAAGTAGGTGGCGGGAATTAGAGCAACTGATTCCTTAATCAATCCAGTCAGAAGGACTTCAAAGAAACTTCTGTACTGGAAAGATTGGGCAAGAGTTCCGAGGAAGGTGAAGGTCTGGTTGTAGGAAACGTTAAATCTTCTATTCTGACTTTATGAAGCTCTGTTTCTATCATATTGCAAATGTTTCCAGTTCAGTTCTAGGCACGTGCCCAAAGAGAACAGTAATGACTAGAATTATAAATTGCAAGAACTGGGAAAAGCCTTAGAAAATTGTTTAATGCTTTTTTCCCCAAGATGGAGACCTGGAGAAGGGCAGTGACTTGCCCACAGTCACCAAGAGTGCTGGATTCCATGCCTGACCCTGTCCACACCCCAGCATCAGGTCTGGAATCCAGCCCTCTTTCTATCAGGCTACTTGCCTGCTTTTCCTACAGCAAGTCTGCTGCTTATATACCTGGAGCCACTCACTCATATGCCTTGCTACCTAGGAGCAGGTGACCTGGGAAAACCACTTAAACTTCAGGGACCTCAGGCTTTTATTTCCCAGATGTAAAAGAACAGGGCTGTGCTAGATAATGTCTAAAAATCCCTTTGAATTGTAGATTTTTTGTTATTATCAACAAACCGTCTGCTCTTCTCATACTGCATGATGCCTTGGACATCATTTCTAAACCCACTCAGTGTGATATGAAAGTTCAGCATTAATAATCAGTAGTGTAAATATAGCACTTACTATATGCTAGACACGCATATAGCAACTAATTTAATCCTCACAGTGACCTTATGGGAAAGACCAGTATTTATTCCCATTTCACAGATGGGAAAACTGACACATAGAAAACTTAAAAGTCGTACACAAGGTCTCACAGATCCGACGCAGTGGGGCTCAGACTTGAATACATGCCGTCTGTCTCCAGAGTCCATACAAACTTAATTTACAGACAACTGTCTGTGCAAATTGGACTTTGCCTTTTATATTTTTGTTTATATACTACTCATTTTCCAAAAGGATTAGGAGTAATTTACTGATGTACACACTATACCACATACAAAATTTATGAATAAATAAGGGGGAAGGAAAGTCGATGGATAGGGTCAATACCAAAAGTCTTTGTTTGGAACACTTTCCTAGATGTGGTTCTGGGTATCCTAGTAGTGAATGTAAAGAAAGGAAAAAAAAAGAAAGAAAGAATACCACCTGGAAGCTTTCATCTATGTGAGAAAGGAGTTGGAAAAAATTTTTAAAGAATCTCCACATATTATTCTGATTACAAGTAAATAGTGGAATGAAGTCCGTTATATTAAAAAACAAAATGAAACAGAACAAAACAAAAGCCATTTGGTCAAGAGAGACATTCCCTAAACCCTTAAAAATGGAGCTCAATTTTATTTTCATCCTTAAAATATTGTTTCAGGTATTTCAGAAAAAAGGTATTGTCTTCTACCCACTTTCATTTTCTTTTATCTTTTTTTCTCCTATATTTTTCTTTTTCGTCACATGAATTCAGGCAGACTAGGGAAACCTAGCCGATTATGAGATCAGTCTTCTTTTGTACTCTTCAAGACTGTTGAATTTCTGAAGCTCCAGAGTCCACTGTGACTCTCTGGACAAGACTGGTACCCACGATGTGAGAGCCCTATCCATAGCTTCGGATAGACCTAGGCACCTTCACATCCTCCTCCAATATCTGGGCATCAATTCTGGTTCTCACATTACCCCCATGCCCACCCCTCTTTATCCCTAAGGACAGAATATACCACAAGCCCTTCTTCAAACCTGCAGCCTAACAGCCCTCATGGTCAAGAAGATAGTTTTTACTGTGCAGTCATCTACTAAGAGCTCATCTTCATGTAGTCTTTTCCAGCCTCTGGCTACAGCACCCTCCCCCTCAATTGCTACAGCTATTCCTGTGCTCATTCATGCATTTTTCACTACTTCATTAATTCATCAAGTATTTGGAGACTCACTTGTTTATCCATCTCTGTGACAGGCATTGTATCGTGAGTAAGAAGTTACTCTTCATTTCTTCATGGGGGAATGTAATAGAGGGTCAGGTTAATCAAATAATCTTACAAAAATGTGTAAAAAATTTTTGATAAGTGCTAGAATGGACATAGCCAAGTTTCCAGAGACACTCTAGACTCTTCATACCATTCCTTTCAACAGATTTTACATTTGTCTCTGTCTTTCCAAGCTTCATTTGTGAATTTTCACTTACCATAAACCCTTCACAATTATTTAGAATGTTCACACATCTTTAAAACAACTGATTATCTTCCCGTATCCTCAGATCTACGTGGCCCACCCTTTGGGTATCTGGTATCTTGTCTCCCATCCAAATATAACTCTGGTAGCCTGAACCCAACAAGATGCCTATAACAGTGGTTCTCAAAGTGCGGTACCTAGATCAGCAGCAGCATCACCATTTGGCAACTTGTCAGAAACACAGATTTCCAGGCCTCTCCTTAAACCTACTGACTCGGAAAATGTGGAGATGGGGCAGACCAATCTGTGCTATAAGAAGGTGATTCTGACAAATGCTAAAATTTGAATGCTTCGTATAGGACAGGAGCTCTAGCGTATAGAACACTCAAGATGAATTAGTCTTGAGAAGTAGTGTCATATTGACTTCATGGCTTTAATTCTGAATGAACTACCATGTGAATGACAATCCCTAGTGGTTTAGCATGACCAGAGTTGTTTTTTTTTTTTTTGGATGCTCAATTGAATATCTTATTCTACATAATGGATTTACATGTTTCAAGAGTAAAGGTTTGTTTTAAATAATACTTTTTCCTACCTCATCCTTACAACTCCATTCCTTCACCCCTCCTGGGTAATGTTTAGCTCATTTGGAAAGAAAATCAGTGTCACATAGACTCAAGACATTTAAATACAAATAAAATTTCATTTCTTAGGAGTATATACAATTTTAAAAAGAATAGGAAAAGATACAAGCCTGCAAAGAACTGGAAAATTATAAATAATCATATGAATCATAAACAATCATAGAAAACAAACACCTGTTCTCTGGCTGGGGTCAGCTTCTGAGCTCTGTGTGGCTGAGTGAGGCTGATGATGTCCATAGGACATCAGTACTCAAAAATGAAACCATCTGATCTGACAGATTTCCAGCTTCTCCTCATGATGGACAGATAACAGGCCCTGAGAAATGCACAGTCTTCTGCTAGTATTTAGCTGCCAATTTCTGACATTTTCCAGGAAACCGAAAGCTTGGTTTCAATTAGGAGGACCAAACCTCAGCTATATTGGGATGGCTAATGGCTGAGCCAATCTTTTAATGTTTCCTTGTTTTCATTTGCAAATTAATAAAACGCAGTCGTAAAAAATGAGAAAATGATGGGCACTCACTTCAGAGAAATGAAAAATGCCAAGTTGTCTTTGTTCCCATGGGGTGGTTTCTATGGTTAGGGAGATGGGGATAAGGCAAAGCTAGCTAACTCAGTTGTCCAACCTGGCAGGCCTTTTAAATTTTATCTTCTTTTACTTATTTATTTGTTATATGCATTTTTAATTTTATTATCCAATATAAAGGTCTATTTTCACATGAAAGCATAGTTATTTAAATTCATGTGTATAAGAAAACTGTTGCATCTTAGTTCTGTCATTAAGTTTTGTGTTGTATCATTATTTATTTATTTTATTTACTATTTATAGGAACTGTATACAGGAGATAATGAGGCTTAAGCTTTAGTGCCCTTCCTTGCACGTGGCCATTGGACAGGCCTAACAATGTGTTCACTGTGTCATGAGTTTTTGTAAACTTTGCAAAACTATGAAATTTCTGTGTTCCTTTAAATTCAACTGACCACCTTAAATTGCACAGGCTTAAGCTTCACAAACCCTGGCTCTCCTCTTCCCCACCTGCGTAAATACTGTATAGAACTCAGAAGGTAGATAAAGATGTAGGTAGATAGACACACTATTTCCAATCTCTCATTATTATGAAAAATGCTGTGATGACTTTGTATATTATTTTGATAGGGATGCCATGACAAAGAACTACAAATTGGGTGGCTCTCACAACAGGAATTCATTTACAATTCTGGGGGCTACATGTCCTAAATCAAGATGCTGGAAGGGTTTTTTTTTTGGGGGGGGGTGTTGGCGGATTGTGAAGGTGAATCCATGCCTTCCTCCTAGCTTCGGCTGTTTTGCTGGCAATCCGTGTTGTTTTTTGACTTGTGGCAACATTACTCCAGTCTTTCCATGGCATTCCCCCTCTGTGTGTGTCTCTTTCCAAATTTCTTCTTTATATAATAAGGACACAGGTCATAGTGGATTGGGGGCTCCTTCTATTTCAATATGACTTCATCTTAACTAATTAAATCTGCAACAACCCTATTCCACATAAGGACACATTCTGAAGTACCAGGGGTTAAGACTTAAACATACATTTGGGGAAGACATGGTGGAACCCGTCTCACTAAATGAGCTAGATACTTTCCATTTTTTCCTCTGGATCAACTCTCCAGCCTTTTCTGTAATGAAGGACTGCACATACATGCTCACTTGTCATCCACATCATCCGGCTTCAGTCACTGGGGAGCACTGGCTGGAGATTGGAGAGTGGTAGAAGGGGATGTCTCTTCCCTGACTTCCTGAAGAGTCATCCTGACCGAAAAGTTAAGAAACAATTTCCTCCAGCTCTTTATTTTCATACTACTATTTTGTATATATCAATCTCCCTTACATTAGATTTCATTTTTGTGCAAATGATGAGGTAGTGATCCATTTAATTTTTTTCTATATGGCTAATAGTTGACCTATCATTATTTATTTATTTATTTATTTATTAACTATTAATTGCATTTATTTTATTCTGAATGTGTTTCTGTGCCTTATGTATTGGTTTCTTCAGTTTCCTCTGGGATATCTTTCTCTTCTGATTTTGTTTCTTTTCAGTAAAGATCATCTCCATGTGGCAGGGGGAGCTCCTGTATGGGTGAATCCAACCACGAGCTTTGTAAGTCCGGCAGGGCATCTTGGGTGCTTTGTTCACCTGGATATGCTCAATGGCCAAAGGATCTACATCGAAACCCCTAGGTTCTGACTTATTTTCTGCATTTTTAAGCATGTGCAGCACAAATTCAGCATTCTTTTTGGGCCACTGACCATGTGTCTAGCCCCAGTGTTTGGCTTGAGCACACCTCCTAACTCCACCATTGTTAACACTGGAATGGTACAGACCGTTTCTATACAGTGTCATCTTTCAGATACTTGACGGCTTTTTATAAATGCATACCCTTGGTGGCCTGGGCAGTTTCATGGGTGTTTTTAGAGTGAACATGAAAATTTGAACCTCTTGATTTGCATGATTTTGTGGGGTTTTCTTGGTCATGCGAATAGAGGACCATTTTTACAGATCACTTCAGGCCACTCAGGGAAGAGCCCATCATCCTTGACACAGTTCTCACCTTCTAATTTGAAGTGATACCATATATACATGTAATGTGTGTGTATAAATATATACTGTATATATATATATGTGCTATATCAACAAAAAGGCTTTTTTGATTTCTTTTGGTTTTATATTTGTGTGTTATAAACTAAATTGTGCCCCCCCTTCAAAATTTGTATGTTGAAGCTCTAACTCCCAAAGTTAGGGCCTTTGGGAGACTATTAGATTTATATGAGATAATGAGATTAGGGACCTCATGATGGGATTAGTGCCCTTATAAGAGGAGACAACAGAGAGCTTGATCTCTCCGTCTCTCTGCAATGTCAGGACCCAGTGAGAAGGCAGCCACGAGCATGCCAGGAAGAGATTCCTTATTAGGAACAAAATTGGCCAGCACCATGACCTCAGACTTCCCAAGAAGCCTCTAGAACTATGAGAAATACATTTCTATTGTTTAAGCCATTCAGGCTGTCATATTTCGTCATGACAGCTCAAGCTAAGTAGGGCAAATTTTGGTACAAGAAGTGGGATGCTGTTGTAACAAACACCTGAAAATATGGAACAGGCTTTAGAACTGGGTAAAAGGTAAAGTCTGAGAGAGTTTTGAGGTGCATGTCAAAAATATAGATGTTAATAGTGATTCTAGTGATGGCTCAGAAAGAAAAGAAGGGAGCTGGTGAGAAAGTTTTCATCTTAGAGACTATGTAAGTAATCATGAAAAGTATGGTGATATAAATATGGATGTTAAAGGCTGTTCTACTGATGTCTGATGGGAATGAAGAAGAGCTTATTGGGCAATGTAGAAAAGGCAATCTTTGTTATGAAATGGCAAAGAACTTGGCTAAGTGGCTTTTATGTACTGGGGTTTTGTGGAATTAGAACTTACAAGCAATAAAATTGAGCATTTAGCTGAGGGTATTTCCAAGCAGAGTGTTGAAGGAGTAGCTTGGTTCCTCCTGACTGCTTATAGCAGAATGCAAAAGGAGAGAAATAAATTAAAGAAGGAATTATTAAGCAAAAATGGTCCAGAACTGGAGATTTGGAAAATTCTCAGCCTGCCCATATTGCAAAAAATGAGAAAGCTTTTTCTGAAGAGAATACAAAGGGTGTGGCTGAATAACCATTCAAGATGATTAGTGTGGGTATGAACCATGGATCTAATCAGTCATATCAGCAGTGGCTTAGAATAGAGATTGCATTTTACCAGCAGAAACACTACCAGCTGCCACTAAAGATAACAGAAAAGGGGATGAATGAAAGAAGGCTGTCAGACTTCTTGGATTTGACAAGATAGGATGATAGAGCTATTTGGCTATGAACATGTGCTATTCTTCAAGAAGACAGAAAAGTAGACCAAAGGAAATTCAGAGACCATCACAGCCACCACCTTGGTTTCAACAGGCTAGAAATCTTCTGTTCAAATCTGTGGAGGCGGGTCTGCCTGGAAGATCCTGGGGGACACAACTCCTTCCCAGAAGAGATTTGCGAGCATGATTATGCCTGGAAGAGCCTTGGATGCAAGACCCCTACCCAGCAGGCCTTGGAGATGTAACCTTACAGCTTGGCAGAGCCTCAGGGGTGGAATTGTCACCCCAACATGTCCAGAAGGCAGGGCATCAAGCCAAAGAAAATTATTTTCAAGCATTAAGAGATAATGGAGTTTGCCTTGAAAAGTTTTGGACCCTGCTTGGGATCAATTACCCATTTTTTTCTTCTCATCTCTCCCTTTTGGAATAGGAATATTTATATTCTATGTCTGCCCATTATTATATTTTGGAAGCATATAACTTGTGCTTGTCTTGTGTCACAGGTTTACAGCTGGAGAGAAATTTCTCCTCAGAGTGAATTGTGTCTCGACTATAACAGACTGGGTGGCTTCAACAGCAGACATTTACTTTTTCATGGTGCTAGAGGCTAGAAGTTTGAGATCAGGACACCAGCATGGTCAGGTTCTGGTGAAGTCTCTTTTCCTGGCTTGTGGATTATTACCTTCTCACTGTGTCCTGATATGGCTGAGAGAGAAAGCTTTCTGGTGTCTCTTCTTATAAGGGCACTAATCTCATAAGGTTGCTGCTCTCGTGATCTCATCTAAATCCAATTACCTGCCAAAAGCCCCATCTTCAAATGCTGCTACATTAGGTGTTAGGGCTTCAATATATGAGTTGTGGGGGTCACAAACATTCAATATGCAAGACTTGGTTTTCTTTTGCCATATCTTTGTATATATGCTATACTTAATCATTTTTAATTTCATACTGAGTATAATGTGGTTCTTAAAGTGTGGTTTCTTAACCACAGGTTTCTCTCCATGTTTCTTAAAATGTGGTTTGCAGAATCCTGGTGTTTCCTGAGAACATTTTTAGGGGATCTGCAAGGTCAAAACTATTTTGATAATAATGCTGAAATTTTTTATCTTTTATTGTTTTTATGTTTGTGCTGATGTTGCAAAAGCAATGGTGAGTAAAATTGCTTATGTCTTAGCATGAATTTAGGAAGTACCACCAAAAAGTACTAGTAGTCATTGAAGCCTTCACAGCCACAAACTCACAGTTTCAGAAACTTCCCAGTTTTGGTTTTCCATAAGATATATATATATATATATATAATATATATATATATATATAGCATTATATGTGTTATATATATATTATATATATATGTAATTTTTTTGAGACAGGGCCCTTGCTCTGTCACCTAGGCTGGAGTGCAGTGGCGTGATCACAGCTCACTGAAACCTCAATCTCCTGGTCGCAACCAATCCTCCCACCTCAGCCTCCTAAGTACTAAGTACTTAGTACTACCAGCATGCACCAGAACACTTGGCTAGATGTTCTTAATAAAGCAAAAATTATGGTTAATTTTTATTAAATTTTGTTCTTTGAGTACATAGCTTTACAATCCTCTGCATAATGAAATGGGAATTACACATAAGGCACTTCTGCTGAATATGAAAATATAATGGTCATCTCAAAGAAAATGAGCTCCTTGTTAATGGAATATCATTTTTACATTGAAATAACCGATGGAGAAACTGAATATATTAGTCCATTTTCACACTGCTATAAAGAACTGAGACTGAGTAACTTCAAGGAAGGAGATTTTATTGACTCAGTTCCTCATGGCTTGGGAAGCCTCAGGAAACTTACAATCTTGATGGAAGGAGAAGGGGAAGTAGGCACCTTCTTCACAAGGTGGCAAGAAAGAGAGAGAATGAGGGGGGAACTGCCGAACACTTTTAAACCATCAAATCTTGTGAGAAATCACTTGCTATTATGAGAACAGCATGGGGGAAACTGCCCCCATGATTCAACCATCTCCCATTAGGTCCCTCTTTTGACACGTGGAGATTACAATTCAAGAGGAGATTTGGTTAGGCACGCAGAACCAAACAATATCATTCTGTCCCTGACCCCTCTCAAATCTCATGTCCTTTTCACATTTCAAAATGCAATTATGCCTTCCCAACATTCCCCCAAAGTCTTAACTTATTACAGCATTAACTCAAAATTCCAAGTCCAATGTCTCATCTGAGACAAAGCAAGCCTCTTCTGCCTATGAAACTGAAAATGAAAAACAAGCTATTTACTTCCAAGATACAATGGGAGACAGGCATTGGGTAAATTATTTGGTTCTAAATGGGAAAAATTGGCCAAAACAAAGGGGCTATAGGCCCATGCAAGTCTGAAACCCAGTGGGGCAATCATTAAATCTTAAAGCTCTGAAATGATTTCCTTTGGCTTCATGTCTCACACCCAGGGCATGCTGACATGAGTGTTGGGCTCCCAAGGCCTTAGGCAACTCCACCTCCATGGCTCTGCAGGGTACAGCCACCAGGGCTGCTTTCACAAACTGGCGTTGAATATCTGCTGCTTTTCCAAATGCATAGTGCAAACTGTTAGTGGATCTAGCATTATGGGTTCTGGAGAATGGTGGCCCTTTTCTCACAGCTCCACGAGGCGGTACTCCAGTGGGAACTCTGTATGGGGGCACTAATCCCACATTTCCCCTTTGCATTGCCCTACTGGAGGTTCTCCATTAGGGCTCCACCCCTGCAGCATACTTCTGCTTGGACCTCCAGGCATTTCCATACATCCTCTGATATCTAGGCAGAGGCTCCCAAATCTAAATTCTTGCCTTCCGTGCACCCACAGGCCCCAAACCACATGGAAGCCACCAAGGCTTATACCATCTGAAGCTATGGCCTAAGCTGTACATTGGCCCCCTTTAGCCATAGCTGGAGCTGGAATGGTGGGGATACAGGGCACCATGTCCTAAGGCTGCACAGAACAGTGGGGCCCTGGGCCCAGCCCATGAAACCATTTTCTTCTCCTAGGCCTGCAGGCCTGTGTTGGGAGGGGCTGCCACTAAGATCTCTGATGTGCCCTGGAGACGTTTTCCCCATTGTCTTGGCTATTAACAGTAACCTCCTTGTTACTTATGGAAATTTCTGCAGCTGTGGCTTAAATTTCTCCCCAGAAAATGTTTGTTTTTTTCCTTACTACATGGTCATGCTACAAATTTTCCATACCCTTTCACTCTGCTTCCCTTTTAAACATAAGTTCCAGTTTCAGACCATCTCTTAGTGAATGTATATGACTATATGTTTTCAGAAAAAGCCAGGTCAGATATTGAATGCTTTGCTGCTTAAACATTTCTTCTGCCAGATACCCTGTATTAGTCTGTTTTCAGACTGTTGATAAATACACATCTGAGGCTGGGAAGAAAAAGAGGTTTAATGGATTTACAGTTCCACAAGGCTGAGGATGCCTCACAATCATGGTGGAAGGCAAGGAAGAGCAAGTCACTTCTTACATGGATGGCAGCAGTCAAAGAGAGGGAGGTTGTGCAGGGAAACTCCTGTTTTTAAAACCATCCCATTTCATGAGACTTATTCACTATCACGAGAACAGCATGGGAAAGACCTGCCCCCATGATTCAATTACCTCCCATCAGGTTCCTTCCATGACATGTGGGAACTGTGGGAGTTACAATTCAAGATGAGATTTGAGTGGGGCACAGCAAAACCAGATACTATAAATCATCTCACTCAAGTTCAATGTTCCACAGATCTTTAGGGAAGGGGGAAGATGCTTCCAGTCTCTTTGCTAAAGCATAGCAAGAGTCACCTTTACTCCAGTTCCCAATTAGTTCCTCATCCATCTGAAAACACCTCAGTCTGTGCTTCACTATCCATATCACTATCAGCATTTTGATCAAAACCATTCAACAAGTCTCTAGGAAATTCCAAGCTTTCCCACATCTTCCTGCCTTCTTCCAGGCCTTCCAACCTGTTCCAATCTCTGCCCATTACCCTGTTCCAAAGTTGCTTTCACATGTTCAGGCATTTTAATAGCAGTGACCCAAACTCCCAGTACCAATTCTCTTTATTAGTCTATTTTTCATGCTGCTATAAAAAATACTTGAGACTGGTTAATTAAAGAAGAAAAGAGGTTTAATTGACTCACAGTTCTACATGGCTGAGGAGGCCTCAGGAAACTTACAATCATGGCAGAAGGTGAAGGGGAAGGTGCCTACCATCTTCACAGGGTGGCAGGAGAGAGAGAGAGAGAGACAGAGAAAGCAATAGGGGAACTACCAAACACTTTTAAACCATCAGATCTCATGAGAACTCACTCACTATCATGAGATCAGCATGGAGGAACCCACTCCCATGATCCAATCACCTCCACTAGGTCTCTCCCTCAATATGTGGGGATTATAATTCAAGATGAGATTTGGGTAGGGACACAGAGCCAAACCATATCACTAAGGTTATTCATATTTGGGAATTTTGCAGATATTTTCTCAAAAATGAATTAAGTAAGCCTGTCATATCAAGCAAGGTAATTGACAACACTTGTCAATAATAAAATTCAAACTTTCAAGTCAAAATGACAAGTATGGGAAATCTTTCCCATTCTGAGCTTGACATCTTCCCAACACTTACTGACTTTTATGATGAGTTAAGTGGTATGTTGACAATATAATTTCTTAATATCACACAATAAAGTGTGTCAACATTTAAAAGATCTACATAACTGGTGAACCAAATGAGCAATTCATGATACTATAAAGTCAAGTAAGATTCATTCAAAGGGTAAGGTAGACCAATGGATTTGTTTGTACTACAGTAAGAGGAGTTCATTGTTGTGGATTTATATTCCACACAGCATCCTCTAGGAAACTACTTTTCAAGTTTTGTGATATTAAAGATGTTTTTCCACAATTATTTGAATAAGCTTATAGTAAAATCCTATTCCAACTACATATCTGTGTGAGGCCAAATTTTCTTCATATACTTTGACCAAAACAATATATCTCAACAGAAACAGATATAGAATCCAACTTTTTTTTCCATTAAGACAGACATTAAAAGATTTAAAGCATGTAAAACAGTATGACTCTTCTCATTAAATTTTTTGGGGGTTGAAAAATACAGTTATACTTTATTAACATTTTTCTATTTATGCTAAAATTAATGAGTCTATTATTAATTTTAAATAAATTGATAAATATGTTTAAATCACTTGTTTTTTATTTCTAATATGGTAAATATCAGTAGACACAGCCCACAGAAACAAAAGTCCTTTGGTATCCTTAATAATGTTTCATGCATGACAAGGTCCTGAGGCCAAAAAGTTTGACATTGGCTGGTGTAGTGGTTAAGAGTGTAGACTCCAGGGCCAGATGGCTTGGATCCAAATTCTGACTACCCCCTTCTAGTTATATGACCTCAAGGAATTTACCTAACTCCACTAGGTTATTTAAACCCTATGTGCTTTCAGTTCCCTCATCTGTCAAATAAAGATAATAGGAGCTTTTAACCTATGGATTATATTGAGGATTAAATATAATACATGTAACATGCATAGCATTTTGCCTAGCAGATAGTGTGATCTATATATGTTACTATCAGATTCATGACAATAAATATCATTATAATTATTCAGATTTGATTCACATTTTGTATTCTTGGATAGATATTTTGTGAGATTTATTTAGGGAAGGAGCAAAGCCCATGCCATAAACTACGGGGAATTCTGTTCATAATTTCAGGTTAGGCATGTGAGTTCCTTTAGCCTTTGCTGTTTCCCAGCTGGGATGAGTTGCTGTAGAATTCCTTAGTATGCAGTGTTTTTCCTCCATCTGCCCTCCTTGGTGAGTGGCCCTGGGATTATTTGATTTACTTGGTGATTCCTCATTCATACTTACTTTCCCTGCTTCTCAAAACCTTATGCTATAAAGGTTCAAGGATCCTCCCACTGCCAGCATGTGCATCCATTCTTGCTATACCCAGGAGGAAAGTTTTTGGATTTGTTGCTTTCTTTCAACAACTGTGTTCTTGTGACTGTTCTGCCAAGAGGGTCTTCGGCCAGCCACACCTCTCACTCCTGTTTGGTCTTCCCTGAATCAGCCAGCCTTTCTCTTGATAATGTGTTTCAGAGAGACCAATTTTACTTAGTTTCATCAATGATGGATTTTTGGATTTCATCTTAACACTCATCATCTCATCCTTCTTGCCACTTTTGGGACATTTTCCAGAGGAAAATTTAAGGCAAGCAAACAAACCTTTATTCTACTGCTAAGTCTAGGCATCTGTTTTAATATTAGCAATTCTATGTTAACACAGCTCATGGCATATGTTATTTTCATGTTCTAAATATGTGCTTTGAGCTGATGAAAAGACAACTCTAGGAGAAGAGTGATGTAAAGATTGTCTCTTATTGTGAAATTACGTTTATGGCTTAATATTTTTATTCCACCAAGCTAAGGATAAAGTAGAACATAAGCTGGTTTCAGCTTATGTCACTGTTCTCTAGTCTAGCCACATATATTCTATGGAAACTAAAAAGCAAAGCAAACATTTTCCTCCCAAAATCTTGTTTTTGGGAAATTCTGCTGAGCCTCACTCCAAGGTTACCATCCAGTGTTTGTTCCACACTGGATGTCTCCTTTACTTTCCCAGAAATCACATCACTCATCTGACCTCAGCTATGTCTCTTACAGCAAGATATGTAGAAATGATGGGAAAGAAATGATTTAGAGATATTTACAAGGGGAAAGAAAAGTTGCATGATTTTTAAATAGTATTTGTTCAGAATAACTTCACTAGATTGTCTACCTTTGCTTCTCTCTGGTGTTCCAGCCTTAGCAAACATGGTTTTAATTTCAAATACTACCTGTTGTTAAATTATTTTCCACCAAAACAAAAAAAAAATGTAATGAATTCCAGATTCAGTGCAGCTTCAAAAAACATAACCTATTTTAGAACCCTAGAGGATAATTAAATACTAGAAACACTTCAAAGCAAACCCCCAAGAAGAAACACTCAAATTCCCATCTTGATTTCTCTTGGCTATTTTTCTAACCATGAGAGAGGCCAGCCTTACTCAACCATAGGAACAGGTTAAAAAATGGATAGTTAACATGATATAATATTTTTTTTGCTGCACTTAGAGTGGATTTTTTCTTTTCTTTTACAACTCTAGAGCTGGAACATGATTAATTTCGATCATTCTATGGTGAATGTAAAATGGGTGCCATGCTGAATTTCAGTCATATGGTTCAATCACTGTGCTCTTCATGTGGCAGCGACACCTGGTCCAGGACCACAGCACTGAGGGGGATAGGCCAAGTAGGGCTCATGGGCTCCTGTGGACAGCCTTGTTCATGGTTCTTACTCTCAGTGTTTGGCGGGAGCTCAGGGGAGGCTGGCAACTATGGTAAGTCTGGATTTGGTTTTTTACATTTGGAATAGATGTAATTAGGCACAGATATAAGACTGATGACAAACTCTATTGCTGTAGGTAATAAAATAAGCAATAGTGCCAACACTTAGGGGAGCCAGAGAAAACTAGTTTGACTGGGAGAGTAAGATGCTGAGAGGAAACTGCTAGATTTCTGTAAGGATTCACTGAGAGGTAGAACATTCTTTATCCCTATTTGAAAAGTGACCTACCAAGTTTCTTCTCTTAGGGGATGCTGCAGACCTTTGCATTTTTAAAAAGCAGAATTGGAAAATTTGACTTTCACCTTCAAATTCAAGGTCTGATAATTGTATTTTTAAGTGCCTGGCCACTGAATATATTGAATTCTTGTGCCACCAAGAAGGTGATTACAGGGGTTTAAAAAAGACCTCCAAATTCAGTCGTGAGAGAAAGGAGCGTGACATTTGATGATGTTAGGTGGAAGAGGAAGCTGAGTTTATGGAAATTCAGTGAGATCTAGATGGCCTACAACATAACCTTTCAATGCCCTTGGCTAGAAAAAAAATAATGGCTCCATGAACTTACATAACTGTGAGTCTTGGGACCCCATAAACTGGGTTTGAATTCCAACTTCATCACTAATTAACTAAGGGTTGGGTATATGAGACCTCTCTGTAACATCCTCTTAGTTTTTTTTTTTTTTAATGCGGTTTCCTTTGTTCAAAAAGCAGTGGGAGAAAAGTGCTTGTTCTTTTTTCCTGTAGTCTGAAGCCTTGATCTGTCAAGATGTTTTTCATATTTAAATGTCTTCCTCCCTTGGGTATAGAATACTCCTGAGGCACGAGGGCCTTATCCCATGACTCAGACTTTGATGGTGTCTAACATCAACCCTCCCTGCACTCATGCCTAAGCTGTAGCCCAGGTATATGGTGGCAGCAGGCTTTGTGCAGTGTTGAGGGAACTGATGGCCAAGAACCTGTCCTAGAGAGGGAGGAAGGTGAGGAGGAGGTAGTAGGTGGATGAACCAAGTCTCCAGGCCACTGGCACATGTTCTGTTTTTTCAACTGACTTCACTTGCAAAACTAAAACCCAAAGATAAAATGTTTAAGAATTTCAAGATGACAACTGCAGAGCATTAACTCCAAGCATAATGTCCCTTTCTGAGTATGGGGCCCTGTGTAACTGCACTGGCCACATGCCCATGATACTAGCCCTGCTTCAGGTGTGTCCTTGACCTCATCAGCTCTTCCATTATCTCCTCATGCAACACAAGCCACTGTTTGTGACTTAGAGCAAAGTTCCAAATCTTTTACTTCCATAGATTCTTTGGCAATCTGGTGAATCTTATTGGCCTCTTCCCAGAATAAGTTTTAGTACATCATTTTGTATAGTAAATTTAAACTATGCTCTTCCACATGATTACGGTTTTCTGTACAGATTATCACACAACATAAATGGCCAATTATCAGATAAGTCTACACTTTAGCAACATGTTATATTGGTGACTGAAACATCTACATTACAGTATACAAGCAACTACATCTGCATTATAGTATATCCTCTCTATTTAATCTTATGTTGATCAATATTTGGATAAAATTTAGTCAGAGACCATTCCACAGTATAACATTCTTATTCAAGTTAAAGAACAAGAGCCTTTACAATGAAAACTTTTTAAAATGAATATGACTCTGAAGATTTGGAACTGCGATTGTCTTAGAGAATACAAAAGAGAACTAAGTTCAAATTGGATAGGTTCCCGTAGTTAGGCTGAAATGATATTGATGGCAGTGGTGGCCCATCTGGAGTGGTTGCTGCCATCACTCTGGCTGCAGCAGGGAAGGATGGCCAGGGCTGCACACTCCATCAACAGAGCCAGTGGGAACCAGGGACAAGTGGGAGCCCTGCCCCTTCCAAGTTGGTGGGGCAAGAGCTCTCCGGGTGCAACTGCAGCCACCCAAGTCATGGCTGTGGACATGGGCTTCTCACTCCATGGACCAGGCAGGAGCTCCACCCTTCTGGGTGCAGCTATAGCTGCCCAAGCCATGGCTGCAGACCCGGGCTTCCCTGTGCTCTTGGGGGTGCCAGGAGTAGGCAGGAGTCCTGCCCTGCTGGGCACAGCTGCAGCCACCCCTTGGGTGGCTGCAGACCTGGGCCTCCTGCTCCACAGAGCAGTCAGGACCCCTGCCCTCCCTGGGGAAGCTATATCCACCCAAGCCACAGCTACAGACCTGGGCACCTCTGCACTCTGGGGGCCCAGGAAAGACCCACTCCCTGCCTTCACAGGCTTGGTGGTGTCTGTTCCCACTACCTGGCCTCTCCCCATTTCTGGCACCCACTCTGATCTTAGAACAAGGTTTGGGTCAAGCCCAGGTGCTGTTGCAGCCTGGCCAGTCATGTGCATGCTCAGGGCAGTGCTGACACGCCAGCCCACTGCCACCTCAGCCCCCTCCAGACTTTGGGTGCTGACAAGTATGGGAGGGAAGTTGAAGGGGTGCTGAGGGTAGCTTGGCTCTGGCCTGCAGGTGCCCCTTGGCATGAAAGCCTTGGCACCATGAACAGCAATGGGAGGCAGACAGGGCAAAATGGGGTGGGTCCCTGGTGAGGCCCCACTTTCAGGCCAGGGAGGAACTGAAGGCTGGGGACCGGGCTGCCAGTCCCGTGGACCAGAGTGGGAACTTGTGGTGCCTTTTCTGGGCCTGCTCATGGCTGCCCATGGACCAATTGGCATGCACTTCCTCCAATCTGAGGCCCATAAAAGTCCCGGGCTCAGCCAGAGCTGAGCAGACGGGATGATCAGCTACAGAGAGGAGCTACCCACTCCAGGGCCTCCTCTCTGCAACTCTCTGCAGAGACAATGGGACAACCTTCCTGCAGAGAGAATCTACCCACTCCAGGGGCCTCCTCGCTGCTGAAAGCTGAACACTTGATGTGACAACTTGCCTACGGAGAGGAGCTACCCACTCCCGGGCCTCCTCTGAGCTATTGTGTCACTCAATAAAGCTCCTCTTCACCTTGCTCACCTTCCACTTGTCTGCATACCTTGTTCTTCCTGGATGCAGGACAAGAACTCAAGACCTGCAAAATGTCAGGGTGAAAGAGTTGTAACACAAACAGGGCTGAAACACACCCCTTGCTTGCCACATTGCAGGTGAAGAGGAGAGAAGAGCTGTGTCCTTTTGGGGAATGTGGACCTGGGAGCCCCCCTGAACCAGGGCTCTGACTTCCTCTTCTGGGGCCAGCGGTTCCTGGAGTCTCCAATATTTTGGGTGCCACCATATTCCCCATTGGCATTTGTGGAAACTGCTTGCGGTGCACCTGGTCCAGTCACAGTTTTGCAGAGAGCCAGTGCCCATGCCCCAACCTGGAGCTGCCCGCCCTGCTGCAGTAGCCAGCATGCTTGACTTTGTGCAGTGGCCAGACCCCACAGTCACTCTTTCACACACCCCTCACCACTCCACACCTGGCTCGCCTTGTGAGGTATGGGATCCAGGCTGGTAGTGTGAGCCAAGTGCAGCCTTGCCAGGCTGAGTGTGTGGAACCAGCTCAGCGGGCCCAAGCAAAACTCAGGCAAAGGTGCCACCAGCCATAGAGGTTTCCTGCCAGAAAGGTGACACCCCAAGGATCCTGCAACAATATGATTAAAAATGAAGACAGTTTGGGTGCAGTGGCTCACTCTTATAATCCCAGCACTTTGGGAGGCCAGGAGTTTGAGACCAGCCAAGGCAATATAGCAAAACCTTGTCTCTACAATTTATCTATTTTTAATTAGCCAGGCATGGTGGTATGTTACTTTAGTCCCAGTTACTTAGGAGGCTAAGGTGAGAAGATTGCTTGAGCCCAGATGGTTGAGGTTGTAGTGAGTCAAGATTGTGCCACTGTATTTCAGCCTGGGCAACAGAGCAAGACCTTGTCTCTAAAATAAGAGAAGTAGGAGAAGACAGAAGAGGAGAAAATATAAAAGAAATAAAAATAAAAGGGAGTAGAGGCAACACTTCATTTTCTAAAATTCTTAGAACTTTTTTTTGTTAATATTGTAACTTTTATTTTAGGTTCAGGGGCACATGTACAGGTATGTTATATAGGTAAACTCGTGACTCAGGGGTTTGATGTACAGATTATTCTGTCACCCGGGTACTAAGGAGATTACTTAACAGTTTTTTTTTTTCCTGAACCCTTTCCTCCTCCTATCCTCCTCCCTCAAGTAGGCACCAGTGTTTGTTGTTCCCCTCTTCCTATCCATGTGCTCTCATTATTTAGTTCCCACTCATAAGTGAGAACATGCAGTATTTGGTTTTCTGTTCCTGCTTTAGTTTGCTAAGGATAATGGCCTGCAGTTCCATCCATATATTCCTGAACAAAGGACACGATTTTATTCTTTTTTATCGCTGCCTAGTATTTCATGGTGTACATGTATCACATTTTCTTTATCCACTCTACCATTCATGGGTATTTACATTGATTTCACGTCCCTGCTGTCATGAATAATGCTGCAATGATCATAGATGTGCATGTGTGTTTACGGTGGAACAATTTATGTTCCTTTGGGTATATACCCAGTAGTGACATTGCTGGGCTAAATACTTCCATTCTTAGTTATTTGAGGAATCATCACAGTGCATTCCACAATGGTTGAACTAATTTACACTCCCACCAGCAGTGTTAAACATTTTTTTTTCTTCATAACCTCACTGGCATCTGTTATATTTTGACTTTTAAATAATAGCCATTCTGGCTGGTGTGAGATAGTATTTCATAGTGGTTTTTATTTGCATTTCTCTAGTGATTAGTGATATTGAGCATTTTTTATGTGCTTGTTGGACACATGTATGTCTTCTTTTGAAAAGTGTTCATGTCCTTTGCCCACTTTTGAATGGTGTTGTTTTTTGTTTGTACATTTGTTTAAGTTCCTTGTAGATTCTGGATATTAGACCTTTGTCAGCAGATGCAGAGTTTCAAATACTTTCTCTCAATCTGTAGGTTGCCTTTTCATTCTGTTGATTGTTTCTTTTGCTATGCAGAAGCTCTTTAGTTTAGGTTCCGTTTGTTAATTTTTTCTTTTGTTGCAATTGTTTTTGGCATCTCATCTTCATCATAAAATTTTTGCTTTTTCCTGTGTCCAGAATGGTGTTGCCTAGGTTGTCTTCCAGGGTTTTTGTAGTTTTGAGTTTTATATTTAAGTCTTTACTCCTTCTTGAGTTGATTTTTGTATGTGGTGTAAGGAAGGAGTCTAGTTTCAATCTTCTCCACACAGCTAGCCAGTTATCCCAGCACCATTTATTAAATAGGGAGTCTTTTCCTACTTCTTGTTTTTGTCAGCTTTCTCAAATATCAGATGATTGTAGATGTGTGGTCTTATTTCTGGGTTCCCTATTCTGTTCCATTGGTCTATGTGTCTGTTTTTGTACCAGTACCATTATGTTTCGTTTGCTGTAGCCTTGTACTACAGTTTGAAGTCAGGCAATGTGATTCCTCCAGCTTTGTTCTTTTTGCTTAGGATTGCCTTGGCTATTCTGGCTCTTTTATGGTTCCATATGAATTTTAGAATAGTTTTTTCTAGTTCTGTGAAGAATGTCACTGGTAGTTTGATAAGAATATCATTGAATATATAAATTGCTTTGGGCAGTATGGTCGTTTTAATTTCACTGATTCTTCCTATTCATGAGCATGGGATGTTCTTTCATTTGTTTGTGTCATCTCTGATTTCTTTGAGCAGTGTTTTTTGTAATTCTCACTGTAGACATTTTTCAACTCCCTGGTTAGCTGTATTCCTAGGTATCTAATTCTTTTTTTGTGGCAATTGTGAATGGGATTGCCTTCCTGATTTGACTCTTGGCTCGGGTGCTGTTTGTGTTTGGGAATACTACTTATTTTTGTACATTGATTTTGTAGTCCAAAACTTTGTGAAGCTACTTCAGCTCGAGGAGTTTTGAGGCAGATACTAAGGGGTCTTCTAGATATAGAATCATGTCATCTGTGAACAGGGATAGTTTGACTTCCTCTCTTTCTATTTGGATGCTTTTCATTTTTTTTCTCTTGACTGATTGCTCTGGCCAAGACTTCGAATACTATGTTGAAACAGAAGTGGTGAGAGTGGAAATCCTTGTCTTGTTCCAGTGTTCCAGTTTTCAAGGGGAATGCCTCCAGCTTTTGCTCATTGAGTATGATGTTGGCTGTGGGTTTGTCATATTTGGCTCTTACAATTTTGAGGTATGTTCCTTCAATGCCTAGTTTTTGAGGGTTTTTAACATGAAGGATGTTGAATTTTATTCAAAGTCTTTTCTGTACCTATTGATATAGTCATGTGGTTTTTGTCTTTAGTTCTGTTTATGTGATGTATTGCATTTATTGATTTGCATATGTTAAACCAATCTTGCATCCCAGGGACAAACTCTACTTGATTGTGATGGATTAGATTTTTGATGTATTGCTGGATTCAGTTTGCTAGTATTTTTTGAGGATTTTTTCACCTATATAAATTAAGGATATTTGCCTGAAGTTTTCATTTTTTGTTGTGTCTCTGCCAAGTACTGGTATAAGGATGCTTATACCAGTACCTTATACCAAGTACTGGTATAAAGATGATACCTATAAGTACTGGTATAAGGATAATGTCTCATAAAATGAGTTGGGGATGAGACTCTCCTCCTCAATTCTTTGGAATAGCTTCAGTAAGAATAGTACCAGCTCTTCTTTGTGCATCTGGTAGAATTCAATCATGAATCTGACCTAGAACAGTATTTCAAGGATGAAAATAGAATGGAAGGAATTGCTACATTTCAGAAATAAATTAGGAGAGAGAGAGAGAGAAATTCAGATAGATATCAGAGGAGAGAGAGAGAGAGAGAATAATTTCAGATGGAAATTAGGGGAAAGGCAGAGAGGGAATAATTCTATTTCCATTTAAATGAATATAATTGTATTCATGGATAACCAATGGTTGAGAACCCTCCTGTAGCAAGTATGCAAGAAATAGTTCCACAGCCAGCCAGCATGAAGAGTCTACCCAGCCTCAGTTGACCCCTGCACAATGGCATACTTGGCTGATATATCTGGTCACAGTAGAATGGGCTGTTATGTCACTGACAGCTGGAGCTGTAATTTCAGGTGGTGATGGAAGTACCCAAATTTCCCCCTGGGAATGTGGTACTAGACAACTGGGTGTAAAATGCACTGAGTAAGATGAGCATCATGAACATTTCTTTGAAGTATCTGATGATTGCAGAAGCCCCAGCCCAGCTCATTTATGTGTGGGCCCTGCCGGGGTGTCTTGAGCTCATTTTGTTGTTGTTTAATAAGGACCAGGAAATGCACCAAGGAAAGAAGATTAAAAACTAATTTTCAAGTCTTTCTTTTGCCATCTGTTGGAGAAACCCCATCATTTTTCATTCATATCACTTATTTCATCTGAGGGTCACGAAGTGTGACCTCGGATGTTTTCCAGATGACTGATGGAATGTGTTTTGGAGACAAATAACTTATTTTTGTTTAGTGCACATATTTAGCTCTATTATTTATATTACAGGAAATAAACAAATGGCATCTGAGAGCATCTTTTCTACTGTATATCATTTTAAGTAAAAAAGTAAAGTAGAAGACAGTCAATAATATATAGTCAAGATGAAAAATACCGAACAAAATCAAACATTTTAAATTATAATTCTCTTTCTTTGGTTATTTTTAGTTAAGAGCATGAATCATCGAGACCCTTTTTGAAGTCCTTCAACTAATTAGCTCATTTCTGATTCAATAATAGAATTGTTTTTGTCCCCATCCCAATCCTACCCAAATACTTTAGTATTGCTTAGTTACTCATTGCATAGCTATGGTACCTAATAAACTTTGCTTCATACAATGCTAAAGATTTATATCCCACTAACTTCTAAAACGGCTCAAGTCAGCTAGTAACATATATGAGTATAACCAGGCCATAGTAATTTTTCTCCCTGCTTATGACATGTCATTTTTTTGTCTCTATGAATACAAATGATCTCACTTCCTGCTTGTGCAGCTGATGAGAAGGTAATGAAAAATGAAAGGAAAGTCACTTCCCAGTTCTTCAAACCGACATCACTAATTCTCTGCCTCTTTAAGACTTGGCAGTCACAATGTAAGATGACTTCCTGAAAGAGGAGAAATCTCAGTCATGCATCAAGTTGACTTTCCACACTGCCATGATACGACATGATAGTCCTTCAACTATGATACCCTTTGAGTTTGCCGGCTTCTTATTTACTCAGTAATTCTGCTACATATTATGCTAGATTGTCTGAAAGACCATTTATAGGAAACACAATGACTTCAAGGCCCAAAGACACCATATATTTTAGGTTTCAGATGCTGAAAAAAAAATGAAAATAATACATGTAAAAATGGTTCTGGCCAACATATATAGGTGTTTCCTCAATGGTTTCCCCTCAATCCTTCTAGCCCAAGCATTGTGAACTCCACTCTCTTCCTCCTCTCGGTCATATTTCCGTGCTCACATTGCAAGGAATCCTTCAAAACTGAGAGCCCGTCGTAAAGGTAGGGAACACTAGGGAAGTGAGGTAAGTAGTGAGAACACAATGAGATGTGTTTTAATCCTGGGCCAAGCTTTCAGGTAGGTTATTAGTGGTTATAGCCAACTCATTTATGTGGTGGTAACACAAGAACTGTACCATGGACAGCTTAAATAATGCCCACATGAATATCTAACTGTTAAAGGATCCCTGAGAATGATTTCATGGGATAGTAATTTTTAGAATTCAAGAATACATTATATTGTTATTCCTCAAAATAAACCGAATTGCTTAAAATGTGGTTTTTTATTAATACGATTAGTAGTAATTGTCAAAAGTGCTAAGAAATGGTCTCCAATGAATATGTATGGAAGATCAATATTTTCACCACCATTACAACAGCAACAGCAGCAATAGTGATGATAGTTGCCACCATTAAGTCTTTAAGTATCTACTTTTTGTTAGGCTCTGAACTGTGTGCAGCTTTCTTTCTTTCTTTCTTCTTCTTCCTTTTTTTTTTTTTTTTTTTTTTTGATGGAGTCTCACTCTGTCACCAGGCTGGAGTGCAGTGGCACGATCTCGGCTCACTACAACCTCCGCCTCCCAGGTTCAAGTGATTCCCCTGCCTCAGCCTCCCAAGTAGCTGGGATTATAGGCTCCCACCACCACGCCTGGCTAATTTTTGTGTTTTTATTAGAGACAGGGTTTTACCATGTTGGCCAGGCTGGTCTTGAACTCCTGACCTCAGGTGATCCATGTGCCTTGGCCTCCCAAAGTGCTGAGATCACAAGTGTGAGCCACTGCGCCCAGCCAACATTCTTTCTTCTTTATCCTGTTATGTAAACAGTAGAATAAATGCTCAGATAATCTGAGTGCATTGCCAGTGCCACATAGCTTGTTAATGGCTAAGTGAGGATTTCAACCATATGACTCTGGTCACTAGATGGTTTTCTCCACCCTTCTTTCTCTCATGACTCCTTTTTTTAGTAAGCTGTCAAGGTATTCATGGAGAACAGTGTAACCGTCAGGCCTCTAAGAGACTCTGTTAACAACAATAGTAGGGTATACACACAGAGACACACATCCACATATACATACACCACAAACCTCAAAGAGCTTTCATAGCTTGTCAGCGCTTGGGGAAAATGGAAAATTATTCTTTTCTCTAGAAAATATTTGGAGCACTAACCACTCAAAATATTAAAGAAGACAAAATGAAAAAAATAGCATGCTCCGTTAAAAGACAGAAAAATTGCGAGAGACTGGTTGAGAGAAGCAGAGAGGAAGCTTTATAATAGGTTTTCAAGTACTCGAGAAAGATCAGTTATTTCCCATTTCATCTGTGCAAAAAATAGAGGAGGAACTTGGCTTAAAATATAGCATAAAAGCAATAACAAAATAACGAGCGATGGAATTAAGACTCGGAGGAGGATATTGATGATGCTTATGGAGTAATCATCTCTCTTAGTCTTAACAAGATGTAGAGCTCATTGTGTCCTGGAAATTGTTCTTTAGTGCTTGAGAAATAGTGCATCCCAGTGGTTAAGACTCAGGGTTTGGTAATCTGACCAACCTGGTTTGTTGCTTTGCTTTGCCACATTAAGCTGTATGAATTTGAGCAGGTTACTTAACCATCTTAAACCCCATTTTTCTCATTTATGTAAAGGAGATACATTATCTACAATAAAAGGATAGACCATTCTTTTAACAATTGGTTAGCACAAAGTAAATGCATGTTGGCTGTTACTGCTACTGCTGTAATGTTTAGGTATAGTCTGTCTTGAAAATACGACTGTGGGTTCCACTGAGTTATCATTCCCCTTCAGAAAAGACTTGTAATAGACATTTGTCATGTTATAGCTACCCAGATTTCACATAGCTTTTACGTGCTTCAGGAATCACGTGATTGTTATAAGCCACAGCAAGGAGGATATTCCTTCTCTCAACTTTCTGTCAATGAGAATGGAAACACATGACCTTGGCTGGCTAATTACTTGGGTTTTGAATATGGAAGAGTGATGAAGAGAGCAGAGGCCACTAGAGATTGTTTTCTGAAGCTGTGGCTGAATAGTAAACTCTCAGCATGTACCTGAGGTTTGCAGAATATGCTGGGAGAGTGGAGTATCCAGTGGTGATGAGACCTATAGTACCCTCCTAAGAAACCCCTTCTGTGGTGGAGTCTTAGCTATACCTAGTTTCCTTTGGCTCTTGCCTCCATTCTCAATCTTGGTTATCTAGTAATTCTAGTGATTCTATGATTTTGTGATGTGTCCATCAGCTATATCCACAAAAATTCTTCAACACAATCCTCCCTGCTCCCTACAAAAAAAAAAAAAAAGTCAATGGCATTTAACACATTCAACATAAGCTTTGGTTTTAAACTTTTATAGATGCGGGTTGATAGAAGATCAGCCCTTCTAGGCTGGACTTTGCAGGGTGTGGCTACAAGCTGTGGTTAGGTCCAGGTCTCCTCCACATTTTGTTCATTTTTCTTAGACTGCCAGTTATTGGAGGGATGTCTTTCTGATGATGAAAGGTAACAATGCATGACAGAAGCCCAAGCGAGCAAGCACATTTGAAGTCTCTGCTTACGTCACACCTTCTAATGCCTGATTAGACTATGCAAATTCCATGGTTGAGCCCAAAATCGATGGGGTAAGGAATATATGCTGCCTCTAGTGGAAGGAAATGTAACATCTTAGGGAGTGGATATTACAAAGGCTGAGGCTGTGAATACGAAGAAGGGTGAAGAACTGAGGAAGCTAAAGCAAATGACCATATATATGTTCTTCAATATCTTTCCAACAAAAATCTTTTCCGCTTAAATCAGTGTTGGCTTCTGCTTCTTGTAACAAAGAACCTTGATATATAGTGTGGGGACTATTAAGGGAGTGAATGGTCTTTCCTTATAGGGTTTGGGGGAATCTCACATTGTTATCTGACCTGTATGGAAAAGAAGGCAATGAAAATCTAGTGCCTTCCAGAGCATTAAAGGATGAGCCTGTAGCAGCCTATGATATATAGTTGCAACATAATTTGTTAAATTATTGCCTAACTGTGACCTGGAATACACACTGAAAGCCACTAAGTGACTACTGCTATAAAGTATTATAAAGAATATACATTATTCAAAGAATGAATAATGTATTCATTATTAGATGTGGGGTGGTCACATCTAAGAGCACTGGATAGCTTGAAAAGGAATAAGATGCTGAAATCAGTATATTCTTGTATCAAAGCACAGACTGAAAACTAAGAACTTTCTATAACTACTAAAATAACATCTTTAATACATTTTATACCTAAAGTGCTGAGATCGTAAGCTGAAAAACAAATGCATCGAGGATTATATGCTTTGCCAAATTACAACATTGGTTAAATATATAGTGTTTCCAAATCTCTTAGGAAATTGATTAAGAAAGAATGGGCTCTAAGAATTGCCATAGTAGCATTTGGAAAAATTGGAGCTACCCAAGCTTCTAATGCTGCTGAGCCTACCTTGCTGGCTGAAGCAAGCTTGTTTTTGTCTAAAGAGTCTGTTCCAGTGTGGCGTGTCTCCTTTGTCTATTTTGCAAAAGAACCTCAACTTCGTTCATTCCCTTCCCTCCCAACCCTCATTTCCTCTAGATACATAGGTGCAGGCACATTGCAGCATGCATGCCTAAGAGGTCTGAAGAAGTCAGTTCTTTGTTAATTTGTATCAGCAAAGCAATCTGAGCAGTATGTGTAGGAATGGATTCCAAGGATGCTAGAACAAATAGGGAAGGATATAAATATAGATCAGACTAATTTATTTTAAAATCTGGAAGGCATATGAGATTCTGGATTCAATATGCTACTTAGAGCAGTAGGAGTAGTTTTAAAGGTTTGCTTGGTCTACTCGAGAGGCACAATCTAAGTTAATTTGAGATACCATAAATTCTTTCAGATAACAAAGAGAAAAATGCTGGGGTGGAATTATTGAGTGTAATCCATTCATTATTCATCTATAGTCCATAAGAAGACACAGAAAACATGACTTTTCTAAAATCTTAAAGAAGTCATTAGTGAAAGGAACATTAGTATCTCTTTTTTTGTCAACAGGAATTTATTTTGTAGATAACTATCACTTTGAATATATTAATTTTATAGTTTTTTATTTTTTATTTTACTTTAAGTTCTGGGATACATGTGCAGAATGTGCAGATTAGTTACATAAGTACACATGTGGCATGGTGGTTTGCTGCCCCTATCAACCTGTCATCTAGGTTTTAAGTCCTGCATGCATTAGATATTCGTCCTAATGCTCTTCCTCCCCTTGCTCTCCATACTCTGACAGGCCCCAGTGTGTGTTGTTTCCCTCCCTGTATCCATATGTTCTCATGAACATTAGTATTTCTTAAAATAGTTTAGTGGTTCTCTCTGGGCTGATGATGCATGTGGAAAACAAGGTAGTTCAAATGGGCTATCTAATTTTAATGACATTAAACTATGTAGGATGGCCGACACCAATAAGTAGCATGGGATCACTACAAGCATGGCGGAAAAGATACTAACATATTGGGACCAAGGGGGTGAACTAAATGTCCTGACTCCGAGTGAGCTTCAATTATGACTTTCTGATCACAGACTCCTAGGGGCTAAAACAAGGGATAACTTACTAAACAGCTATTTCACATTAAAAAAATATAAACCAAAAAATTTGAGGTCTCCTTAAGAAACATAGTTTCTTATCAAATTCAAATAGATGTGTCTTTTCACATATCCAAAGCCCTAATAAAGTGAATGCCTAGGAACTCAAAGAGAAGAGACTCACAATATCGTCACAGGCATGTCATGTGAATCTTCATTCAGCCTTTCTTAGAAGAACTTGCATCCATTTAGCAGGGTAATGCTTAGAGGTGTGGAAGTTGTTTAACCTGGTCATCGAGAGATCGAGAACAAACCTTCAGTGGTTTGGGATTTAATGGGTTAAGTTATAAATAAAATTTTGAACTGAGGCTGTCTCCCAAGAGGTCCACCTCTCAGTTCATCCTACGGTTATTTCCCTAGTTGATGAATGCAGATATATAAATCCTCATCAAAAATGATAATTTTCACACTCATTTGCTGATCTGCAGAGTGAGTAGTATGTCTGTAACCTAAGCTCTAATTTCATGCCAATATACTAAATATAAAATTATTAGTAGGGGAAGCAATGGAGGTCATTCCTAACTTCTCAAGCAAACAAAAACAAAAAACCTATGTAAAACTTATACCCAAAACAAGAAAACAGAGACCATTCAACCGTCAAATTAATTGTAAGTAGAAAAATAAATACCAAATCCTGGCAAGGTGTCTCCTACCATTCTTGATACAAGCTTTTGGGTAATACAAAAATAGCTCTGGAAAAATTGCAAGACATAGAGTATACAAAATTTATGACAAGCCTAAAATTGATCAGAAAAACAATACCAAAAAGGAAAGTAGGCACAGATGCAAAAAATGCTGAAATAATGTATTGTTCAGGGCACAGTTTACAGGAAAGAACACTAAAAATGCATCCAGAACCTAAATTTTTTTCTAAAAGTGAGCCTTAGAAAAATATTGTTTGAAGGGAAAAATATTTTTAGAAAAAGTGGAGTAGAAAAGGAAAAAATAAGCAAGAAGAGGAAATTCATTATCCTGCAAGATTACTAAATCAAACAAAGAGGAACACAAAACACCTTCTTATATATTTTCTCTCATTTATTTATCTCCCATTACCAAATCAGTAAAGAAACCCTTCTTTTCTATACTGGCTGAAGATATGCTTTGTGCCTGGAACCTCACAAACCACACTAAACTACCAGCTCCGTCTACAGACTGCAGATACAAAAAACAGTATCTATTTATTCATCTAAGTACTTTAAACAACTTAGAAAATTAAAATCTAAACAGTTCATGTCAGGAAAATTCTCTCAATGAAATTAAAATTAATTGAACTCAAAAAATAATTTAAAAAGGCAAAATATACCAGTAATGAAGATTAAACTTGCAGTTGCCTAAGGAAGATAAAAACAATTTGAAACAATATGAAAAACATTGAGCAAAAGCAGGAAAATATAAAATATAATAAAAATTATGTAAAGAAAGCAGTAAAAAGAGTCAGAAAGAAAGTGGTTTAAATGAAGGACAAGCAAAGAAATAACAACATACATATAATTGGAGTAATGAAAAGGACTTTAAAAAAAAAAAAAACAAGAAAACAGAAATAATGTTTAAAAGTATTATCCATTGTTCTACTTTCAGTAATGGGTTGGGAAACTCCAATTAGACAGACAAACTCTACTGCAGATAAAAATAAACTCTGAAAAAAAAAAAAAAAAACAACAAAAGGCAGTTACTGGAAAACAATAGATGGAGCAGATTCTAGTGGAGTCCATGCTTGTAAGCAGGAGTTGTATAGTAAGAAATCTCTATTTTTATCCTTTTAGCCTGAAGAAGGTGCAGTTGTCAGGGGCACTGTTGGAAAAATGATAATCTTTCTGGTTAATTAGAAGATTTAGGATGAGACAACCATAACCATTGGAGAGGGAGGAGTATTCACAGATGAGGAAGAGTCAGCCGAGGACTATTTGGTTTATGTCTACCTGCATCTCTGAATGACTGATGAAACATGCATGGTTGGAGCATACTCAGAACAGTTTAACTGTCTTTGCTGAAATAGCTCAGCTGGAGAAGCATTAGACTGAAGACAGCTTAATTACAAAATTCTTATTTTAAAATTTTAGCTAACTCCCAGGGCTGCATTTGTAGTTCAATCCAACCAAATTAAGTGTCTGTTAGAATGAACAACAATACCCCTAAAAACCAGTTATCAGATAAAAATAAATAAATCCAGAATCTCTATAGCTTAACATTAGACTGTTGAGGATATAATTCAAAATTACCTGACATATGAAGAACCAGGAAAATAGAATCCATTCTCAATAGAAAAAAAAATCAATGAAGGCCAGACATGAGATAGAATAAATGTTAGAATTAACATTTGAGTATTTCCAAGAATCTTGTATAAATATCCTTGATAATGTAAAGGATTATATGTTTTCAATGAATTTAAAAATATGAAATCTCAGCAGAAAAATGGATAAAAGATGACTGCATCAGATCATTAGAACTGAAATAAACTTACCAGATAGCAGAATGGGGAAGACAGAGGAGAGACTCAGTGAACTTTAAAATAAAGGAAGCATTCAATCTGAAAATAATGAGAAATAGAGTTAAAAAATAAATAGAACATTAAAAACTTGTTAAATAATATTAAAAGGTCAAACATACATGTAACTGGAGTCCCTTGTCATGAAGAGAAAAACTATCAGGTAGAAAAAAAGTGTTTGAAAATAATAATGGCTGAAATTTATCCAAATAAGGAAAGACATATATTTACAGATTTGAGATACTCACCGAACATCAAGCATGAAAAACATGAAAAAAAAATGGTTATGCCTAGGCACATTATAGTCAACCTGATGAAAGCCAATGTAAAAAAGAAACTTTCAGAGCAGCAAGAAAAAGACGACAAGTTGCATAAAAGTGAGTGATAATTTGATTAAGAGGTGTATTAGTCTGTTCTCAAGCTGCTAATAAAGATTACCCAAGACTGGGTAATTTATAAAGGAAAGAGGTTTAACTGACTCACAGTTCCACATGGCTGGGGGGGAGCCTCACAATCATGGTGGAAAACAAATGAGGAGGAAAAGCATGTCTTACATGGCGGCAGGCAAGAGAGCATGTGCAGGGAAACTCTCCTTTATAAAACCATCATATCTCATGAGACTTGTTCACTATCATGAGAACAGCATGGGAAAGACCCACCCCCATGATTTAATTACTTCCCACTGGGTCCCTCCCATGACACATGGGAATTATGGGAGCTATAATTCAAGATGAGATATGGGTGGGAACACAGCCAAACCATATCAAGTGGTGATATCAGAAATTTTTAATCTCAAAGGAGAGTGGAACAATATTTTTTATGTGTTGAAAGGAAACTATAATAATACTTTCTGGGAATAGAAGACCTGAATATACATAACAATAGGGTCATCTTACTACCAGGAAAATTTAAGAAAATGTTAAACTCCAAGCCATATCTTAGAAAAAATATTAAAGTTGGAAGATAAAGAAAATGCCTGAAGACCTCTAGGGAAAAGATCAAATAACTTACAAGGGGAAAAGATTATTATCACCTGTCTCAGAAACAACATACAAGGCAAGGCAATAATGGAGGAGCATTTTCAAAAGCCTCAAGGGATGAAAAAATGACCTAAGAATTGCATACCCAGTCAAGCCATTCTTCAAGTATTATTGCTATAAAAAACTTTTAGACATTCAAGAGATTAAGGAATTTTATACTCATTATCCCATCTTAAAGAATCTACTATAAGATGAACTTCAATCAATTAAGAAAAATGACAGATAATGAGTAAAGATTTGTTGGAATGGCACCAAGATGAAGGTGCGGTCAAGGGTGAAATGTTATACAACACATGCTATAAGTTACATGTTGTATGTTCTGATAGAATTAGGGCAACTAAAATTTGGGAGGAAAAGTCTCAGGGCAAAAGGAAATTGGAGTGAAGTCATCGATTGTTATATAGGCAATAGGTGAAAATTAAGGATACCATTAAAAACTGACAAGATATTAAAGGTTAAAAAAGGAAACATAAAATAACAACATCAGAAAGATAAATACAAAGGTTACCAGTTGTGCAAAACACAAAGCTTCCTAAATACCAAGGGAAATTTTAGAAATAGAAAAACAAACAATAACTAATTGACAGAGAAAAGACAACTCTTCGTTACTGTGGAAACCAATCTTAAACAAACCAATAGATACCATCTTAACCTAATGGTGAAAATTAACATTGCCAGCAATGGAATAATAAACAGCATGTTCATCCTGGTATTACACACTAAGATGTCAGTCTGATTTCTATTGTATTTCTGACAACAATGCATAACTTGAATCTAACCATAAGGAACCATCAAACAAACATAAATTGAGGGACAGTGCATGACATAACTGATCTCTACTTCTCAAAGTTATCAATGTCATAAAAAACAGATAAAAATCATGAAACACTCC
Source organism: Hylobates moloch (assembly GCF_009828535.3). Classification (NCBI taxonomy): domain Eukaryota; kingdom Metazoa; phylum Chordata; class Mammalia; order Primates; family Hylobatidae; genus Hylobates; species Hylobates moloch. The sequence continues at coordinate 12,784,210 of NW_026652276.1, forward strand.
AAATTAAAAATGATTAGAGACAGGATGACTGAAAATAAATACAGTGAATTATCTTGGATTTTTTTTTTTTGCAATGAAGGACATGTTATTGTAGAATTGGCAACATATGAACGAGTTCTGTGGAATTAGATAATATATTATCCATGTTAGTATCCTGATTTTGCTAATTTTCCTACAGATAGGTAAAAAAATTCTGTATTTGGTCAGGTGTGGTGGCTCATGCCTGTACTCCCAGCACTTTGGGAGGCCAAGGCAGGTGGATCCCTTGAACTCAGGAGGTCAACACCAGTCTTGTAATATGTCAAAAACCTGTCTATGCAAAAAATATGAAAATTAGCCAGGTACAGTCAAACATGCCTATAGTCCCAACTACCTGGAATTCTGAGGTGGGAGGATTGATTGAGCCCAGGAGGTTGAGGTCACAGTGAGCCGTGATTGCATCAGGGCATTCCAGGCCGGGTGACAGAGTGAGACCCTGTCTCAAAACAAAAACAAACAAACAAAAACAATGGAGAGAGAAAATATACTCTATAGTATAGGGATAAAGAGACATTTATGTATGCATTATTAAAAAATAACAGAGAGAAGAACATGAAGAAGGAGAGAAGGAAAAGGGTGAAGGATAATGAATAAAGAAAAGAAATAAAAGAGAAGGAGAAAATTACTGAATGAAGGGCATCAGAGGGCTTTTGTACTTTATTGCAACTCATGTAAATTTAAAATTCTGTCAAACATAGAGAAAAAAACAAATTACCTCAAGTAATATTTCAGCTTAATTATTCAGTACATCAAAGAGGCAGATCCTTCCCTCAATAAGAAATAATATTGGACATCTAAGCTTGCTTTAGTTAAATAAGTAACAGACGAGACAACTATTTGTGGAGTGACTTGTGTTGTATGTTGACAAGAGGCCAAACTGGTCAAGTTTATGAGCATGTCTTCACAAAATTCACCTATGGAAAATCTCATATCAGACCTCTAGACCCTGAAGCCAAACTACCCAGGAACAGGAAGTTACTAATGGTTGGTAGTCGATGCAGGTCTTGCCAAACTCTAATGAGAATGACTCCTTTGTTTCATTGAAAAGAATTTGCTATCTCTGAGAAAAGGAATGGAAAATATTTAAAATACACAGGTTATTTTGTTTTGTTTTGTTTTCTGTGAGACAGAGTCTTGCTCTGTCACCCAGGCTAGAGTGCGATGGTGCAATCTCAGCTCACTGCAATCTCTGCCTCCCGGGTTCAAGTGATTCTCCAGCCTCAGCCTCCTGAGTAGTTGGAATTACAGGCGTCCACTACCACACCTGGCTAATTTTTGTATTTTTAGTAGAGACAGGGTTTCACCATGTTGGTCATGCTGGTCTCGAACTCCTGCCCTTGTGATCCACCTACCTCAGCCTCCCAAAGCGCTGGGATTACAGGCATGAGCCATTGTGCCCGGCCAAGAAGCATTCTTTTCTGTGCAATTTGGTGATAGATTATGAAGACATCAGAGTTTGGTTTAAATTAAGTCATGTAAAACTATAAGCATCCTAAAATACCATAGAATTATCACATTATGAAGTTGTCTTTTAGGAATGATGGTATGATGGCCCTCTGTGTCTTTTTAACTATTTTTTACTTTATTTATTTTTTTAAATTTCAAGTTTATTTTAGATACATGGAATGCATGTGCAGGTTTGTTACATGATTATATTGCATGATGCTGAGGTCTGGGATATGGATCCCATCACCCAGGTCATGAGCATAGTACATACTAAGTTGTTTTTCAACCCACATCTCCTCTCCCTCCCACTTCCAGTAGTCCACAGTGTCTACTGTTCCGATGTGTGTGTCTACGTGTGCTCAATGTTTAGTTCTCCCTTATGTGTGAGAACCTGTAGTATTTGGTTTTCTTTTCCTGTGTTAAGTTGCTTAGGATTATGGCCTCCAGATGCATCCATGTTGTTGGAAATGACATGATTGTATTTTTTTTTATGGCTGTGTAGCATACCATTGTGTGTATGTACCACATTTTCTTTATCTACAGTGAGATACCTTCTCACATCAGTCAGAATGACTATTATTAAAAAGTCAAAAATCGATAGATTCTGCCAAGGCTGTGGAGAAAAGGGAGCATTTGTACACTGTTGGTGGGAATGTAAATTAGTTCAGCTACTTTGAGAAGTAGTTTCTCAAAGAATTTAAAAGAGAGCTACCATTTGACCTGACAATCTTGTTACTGGCTGTATACCCAAAGTAAAATAAATCATTGTACCAAAAAGACATATGTACACATATGTTCATTGCCCCTTTTTTTTTCTTTTTTTTTTTTTTTTTGGAGATGGAGTTTCTCTCTGTCACCCAGGCTGGAGTGCTGTGGCGTGATCTTGGCTCACTGCAATCTCCACCTCCTGGGTTCAAGCAATTCTCCTGCTTCAGCCTCCTGAGTAGCTGGGACTAATGGTACCTGCCACCACGCCCAGCTAATTTTTTTGTATTTTAGTAGAGACAGGGTTTCACCGTGTTACCCAGGCTTGTCTCCAACTCCTGAGCTCAGGCAATCCGCTGCCTCGGCCTCCCAAAGTGCTAGGATTACAGGCGTGAGCCACCACACCCGGCCTCTCTTTCTACCACTATCCAGCTAAGCATAAAATGACATTCTGAAAATTAACTAAGCCTTCTACAAGAGTGTAGGAAAGCTCCCCTACAGAAATTCTAGTAAAGATATTCAGTTCAGATTTCTTACTGATTCCACGTGTACTTTCTTTCTACCATTTTTGTTTGTTTGTTTGTTTGTTTTTGAGATGGGTCTTACTCTGTTGCTCAGGCTGGAGTGCAGTGGCTATTCACAAGCACTAATATGGCACACTACAGCCTTGGACTCTTAGAATCAAGCAATCAATTCTCCTGTCTCTAGAATTCTTTACTTGCTCAGTTCCTTCTAGATAAACCTATCTGAAAACGTAATTCAAATCAATGCCATGATTATTTATACCATTGAGTTTTTGTTGCTTTTCAAGAAGGATCCCTGTTTCATGACTTTATGCACTCAACTGACAAATCACTGACACAAGCTTTCAACAGTACTGAGGTTGGCAGATAAAGGGTGGGAACTCACCCACAGAGTTGGCTGGATTGGCAGCAGTACCTGAAATCCAGTATTGGGTAGGTAGACACAGTTATGAAATTGCTATCTAGACTCTTATTTGAAAGGCTTTAGAAAGTTAAGCATATGAAGGATGAAGTGCTTACATAGTCATTAAAATTCTTTAAAGATTTTCCTGAAAAGTTTGCTGAAGACTAATAGAATGTTCCCATTTTGTATGTGATCAAATTTTTGTCTCACATTTCTTATATACAAAGTATTTTTAAGCAGATGACATTTTTTAAAATAAACTTTATTTTGTGGAATAGCTTTAGATTTACAGAAAAATTACAAATATGGTACAGAGAGCTCTCCTATATTTCCAGTTGTATTCCAGGACTATTTATAGTTCCTCTATATCCAGTTTGTCTTATTATTAACATATTAATTTAGTATGGTACATTTGTCACAATTAATGAATCCATACTGGCATACTATTTTTAACTGAAGTCCATGCTCTATTCAGATTTCCTTAGTTTTTGCATAACGTTCTTTTTTTGTTGTCGTTCTGGGATATCATCCAGGATACCAATTACATTTAGTCATCAAGTCTCCTTAGATTTCTCTCGGTCATGACAGTTACTCAGACTTTTCTTGATTTTGATAACTGAGTCTGAGGAGTGTTGATCATGTGTTTTGTAAAATCTCTACTGTGGTTTGTCTGATATTTTTCTCATGATTAGACTGGAGCCATGGGGTTTTGGTAGGGAGAGCACACAAGTAAAGTGTCATTTCATCACGCCACAGCAAGGGTACATTCTATCGATGTGACTTTTCACTCTTGATGTTGACCTTGATCACCTGCTGAATGAGTGTCTGCCAGGTTTCTCCACTGTAAAATTACCCACTTAACTTCTCTCTTTCCATTCTGTGCTCTCCAGAAGAAAGTCACCATACAGAGTGGGGAGTTACTCCTCCTTGAGGGCGGAGCATCTACATAATTTTATGAAATTATTTTACATGGGAGATTTGTCTCTTCCCCTTCATTTATTTATTTGTTTATGCAACAACTTATTTATATTAGTAAGAACTCATGGATATTTATTTTATGCTTTGGGTTATAACCCAGTGCTAGACAGCTGATATTTTAAAACATTTTAAATGATATTCTATAAGTTTTATTTTATTTCTATTGTAACAATACAGTAATATTTCAAAGCTAATTTTTGAGCTCAGAACTAGATTTCTAAGTCAATATGTGCATTTCATATTATCAAATTGTTAGTAGTGAAAAGTGTTGCTTATATACAACCCACTTTTTTCACCTCTGCGTAATATAATTTGCATATTCTGTGGTATTGAAGTTATACAAAGTTTAAAGTGTCAAACATGCATTTAGTGTTTATTTCAAGAAGACATTTGTGGACATTAGACTATTTTGAAACAAGGGCATTGCATTTCAGTTTGTAAAGTCTTTTTTTTTTTTTTTCTGTTTAACCACTACTGTGTTATTAAGAATGAGTGAGAGCTAAGCTATGAGGTTGCAAAGACCTAAAAGTGATAGAATGTACAATGGACTTTAAGCACTTGGGGGAAAAGGTTGGAGGTGGGTGAAGGATAAAAGATTGCAAATTGGGTACAACGTTTACTGCTCTGGATGATGTGTGCACCAAAAGCTCACAAACCACCACTAAATAACTTACTCATGTAACCAAACACCACCTGTTCCCCACAAACCTATGGAAATAAATAAAATAAAATAATGCTTTATATAATGTCAGGTCATCTCTGAAGAAACTAAGTTTAGTAACTATCAAATAGATGTTCTGTATTAAACTTTAAAAGAGAAATAAACCTCATGCATTATTCTCTGGGACCATTGCACTAAAACTAGACTATCATCACCTCAAACAAAAGAATTCTCCAGCTTTTTAGAATGAGCAAAATCTCTTTCATTTTCTATGGGTATCAATAATTCTAATAATTGATTCTAAACTGCAGAAGAAAACGTGCCATGCCAAGAAAGGACTCTTTAGGAAGCCTTTGTCTTGCAAGCCACTTATCTTTCTAAATGGATCTCCTTGTAGTCTGCTCCTATAACACACCAGCAGTCTTCCAGAATTCCCCCACAGTGTGGATGAGAAAAATTAATACATCATCATTTATGAATCGTATCTATTCATGTCTTATTAGCATAGGCTAGCAAGGTAGTGGCTTTTAACCCTTTTAATATTATGAACTATTCTGAGACTTTGAGGAAGTCTCTATGAATAGATAGAATGTGCAAAGCACAAAATGGCTACATAGACCCCTTCTAGAATCCATGGGCACCACATTAAAAATGATTAGTCTTAAGTCATTTGCCATACCTAAGCCTGGAGCCAGGGAGTTGGAGAAACTTGGGTTTCCCTCTCTTAACCTATGAGAAGTAGACATTAATTCCATCCTGACCTGCCAGGCTAAGTGTTTATCCTCTTACCTTCCCTCCAAAAAGCCACTAGCTCTGAGATGGAAATTACATGAAGTCAGGGATGGAGAATATTTGTAAGCTGAACACATTGTCTTGAGTGTGCTAAGCACTCAATAAACTAGTTTGAATAAAATAATGGATTAATAGAGGTATGGATGCAGTAGGACTCAACACAAGTTTTCTTGTTAGATTCGTATTGACAACACCAACAATACACAGACACATAATTTTTGCAACTTTTCATAGAAAAACTGAAACTAACATAGGACAGTGGTAAAAAATAAAAATCCTACAATTTCTAAGATTTTATAGAATGAGACGATGAGGAAGTATAATTTATTCATTTCACAATACTGTTCGCCTCTTAGTGTTGGTCAAGTCAACCAAAGTATTAGGATTTGTGGGTCAGCAGAAGAAAGTCTTAGTAATACCACAGGAAAAAATGTCAACTGGCTTTAGTTCAGTAAGCAAGGGATATAAACAGGAGTTAAGTGTTCTCCTATAACTCCCCTGCTTACTCTAGATTACAGTGCTTATGCTTTTGTGATTCGTAAGACTTGATTTAGCAACTCATAGTGTCTACCACTGTTCAAAGAGATCATCAGAGCTGAAGTAGTTTCTATTACTTGTAAATCAAAAAAATTATATCAAGTCACACGTACTTTAGCAAGTCAAATGTATTTTAGTGGCAGGTACTTGTAGTTAGGCAGATGCCAGCATAAAATTCTTTTGGGTTCAAGAATATCCAGGCCAAATGAAGACAATAGATATATTCTCATATTTAGCTTTCATAAATATATCTTATTCTTCTTCCCTGAAAACATACTACCCATAGTAATTCTTGAAAAAGGCTATCCCAAAAGATATACTTATTCCCACAACATTAGAAAAATGGAAAAGAAGTTGTAGCAGAGACTGGCAGTGATTGTTAAATTTAGCTTCATATGTGTTTATACAATTGTAGCAAATAAAATTTTGTTAAAGTGATAATTTCAAAAATATACAAAAAGAGAGAAAAAAGCATAATGAACTCCCATATACACACCACTCAGCTTCAACAGTTGCTAATCCAGGACCAAGTTTGTTTCCTCTATATCCCAGTGCTGTCTCCCTAACAGCCCCCTACTCCACCAATCACCAGATTACTTAAAAGCAAATTGAAGACCATATACTTTCATTAATAATTATTTCAATAGGCATATCTAAAAAGATAACGACTTTTAAGGCAAACATAACCACAGTAGAAAAATCACACCACACAATTACAGTAATTTCTTAAACTTATCTAATATCTAAGCAATGTTCACATTTGAGAATATTTATTTTTAATTTTTAAAATTATGGGATTATAAAAACCCAAGTCAGAAGTACCAAAATCATTAAAGTTATTTTATTTGGGAATGGATATCAAAATTTATTGTTTTATTATCTATGATATTATGTATATAGTATATTTTAAAACACTTAATGTTTTTATTTGATAATGGATGTTAACTCAGTTTTGTAATATATATTAGATACATGTGATATAATGTTAGTTACTTTGACAAATTTTAATGGGACCTACCAGTTGGAGTTACTTTTAATTTTATTTTTGCAGAAGATAAATGCAAACAAAACATTACTTTATTGCAAGGATAGAATGAAAAGGAAGCATAAGAAAACAAAAGGATCAATATGGTTACAGGCAAGAGTGGACATTCCTGTCTGTTTACTTCTCCTTTCTCTGTGAAGTAGGAGATGACTTTATCTGCTAAGAGTGAATGGGGATGTGAGAGCAGACGATGGACGTTTGAAGAAAGCAGAGGAGGTTGGGATATTCTGTTTTTTTAAAAAATTTTTTAAAATATACTTTAAGTTCTAGTGTAGATATCTAGTCTAAAAGGAACTCTCACTAGCAGTCTCCAGTGCAAATTTTCCTCAGAATCCCTGATGATATGTGAAAAATAAAATAGCAACTTTTAAGAGTCTAATACTGAAAGTTAGAATATAAAAAGAAGTGATATTCATTTGAAGGAAGAGTGTGAAGTTAAGAAAATCTCTAGAAAACCTCATCTTGGGGCACAGTATGATTCCATGTCATGAAACAAATATGATATTCTTGATCCAAAACTTCAAGTAGATTAATAGATGAAGGAGTGTAAAAGTACACTCTCATATAAAGTTCATCTCATATAAGAGACCAAAATGAACATTTCATTTTAGTCTTTGATGTTTAGATACATGTAAGTTGAGGAGTACTCCTGAAAAACTTACAGGGAACTGTTAAAATTATCACTGGCATAATCACCTTCAAAAATGCTGCTTAATTTAAGCAAAACAACCATCACCACCACCACCAACAAATTTTACACGTTAAAGGACAAGGGCAAAAGATATCAGTGAAAAATTGAAGAAGAAAAGAAAAGCTTAGAACCAAATGATTCTAATTTAAAAAGTAAATTAATTAAATTCCCCAATTAAAAGTCAAAGTCTTTCAGATCAAAGAATAGCAATTAAGTTCTGGGTACAAAAGATGAACTCATAACAGAGATTGAAAGGAAATCAAAATGTTAAAAATGAAGAAAGCTATATCAGCAAAATCTAAAAAGAAAGTAGAGCACTACAATATTAATATCAGGAATGCAATAAATATAATAAAGATCTACAGGAAGATTACATTAAGCTAGTTTTTAAAAAGGCTCTCATAAAACTAAATGATTAAATTTATAATAAATATACAATGACTAAGAAACTTTTTAACAAAAAAACCCCCACTAAAATGCATACATAAAAATTTGTTCAAAATTAAGATAAAATGTGAACAGAAATACCATAAGGATAAAAGATTTTACCCTATCATCCTCAGTTATTGAAGATGAAGTAAATAAAACATAAATGAGATTATATAAGGTTTTACTAATACACTTTATCAGATTGATTTATCAGATTCATGCCATAGATATAGAGTCACATCACTTCCTTTCAACATCTACACTATATTTACAAAATCTAGTGATATATTATAATAAAGTAAATAAAACATAAATGAGATTATATAAGGTTTGACTAATATACTTTATCAGATTGATTTATCAGATTCATGCCACAGATATAGAGTCACATCACTTCTTTTCAACATCTACACTATATTTACAAAATTTAGTGATATATTAAGCTACAAATAAAATCTTAATAAGTCCTAAATAGCTGAAATTGTATAAACTCCACTTTCTAATTGCAAAGGCCTTAGAAAAGCTTACAACCAGAACCACGACAAAAATACATACAATGATGTAGAGTGAAAGCAACTCAAATTCAGAGTCAAAGAAAAAAATAAAAAACTGTGATATTTGATGTATAATTTCCTACTGTATAACAAATTGCCCTAAAATTTCAAGACTAAAATGACAAACATTTATTATCTCTCAGTTTCTGTGGGACAGAATTTAGGAGTAGCTTAGCTAGGTGGTTCTACTTCAGGGTTTCTCCTGAAGTTGCAGTCAAGATGTCAGCTAAGGCTATGGTCATCTGAAGGTTTGACTGGAAATGGAACTGGAACTTCCACTTCCAAGATGATGCACTTGTGATCAACAGATGGCTCATGCGACAGACTGCTGTTGGCAGGGCACCTCAGAATATAGCCACAGGGCCTAGTCTAGTACTTCTCCATAAGGCTGTATGAAACATGGCAGCTGGTTTTCCCTAGAACAAGTGATCCATAGAGAGAGGAGGAAGCGTCTATGTCTTTTATGACCTAATCTACATGGTCACTTTCATCTTAGTCTATTCATGGTGGGTTGCTGAGAACAGCCCACACTTAGGAAGTAAATTAGGTGGCCCCTTTTGAAGAGAGTGTCACAAAATTTGTGAACATATTTCGTACCACATTATGCCATTTTAAAAATAAAGGTTATAATCTTAATACTTATCAATATTTGTGAAGTGTGACTGTATTAGTCCATTTTCACACTGCTGTAAAGACACTACGGGAGATTGGGTAATTTATAAATAAAGGAGGCTTAATTGACTCATAGTTCTGTATGGCTGGGGAGACCTCAGGAAACTTACAATCATGGCAGAAGGGGAAGCAGGCACCTTCTTCACAAGGCAGCAGGAGAGAGAGAGAGGAGGGGAAACCACCCCTTATAAAACCATCAGATCTTGTGAGAACTCACTCACTTTCATGAGAACAGCATGGGGGAACCCACCCCCACGATCCAATCACCTCCCACCAGGTCTCTTCCCCGACATTTGGGGATTACAATTTGGATTACAATTTGGGATGAGATTTGAGTGGGGACACAGTCAAATCACATCAGTGATGGAAGCTTTTATTATTTAGCCAGATAAAATAAAGAAGAATTAAACGGAGATGAAGTTTTAAGTTCAAGAGGCTAAGAAAAGCAGAAACAGCATATTCATAGAAGGGAAAAATTGTTTACAAAGATCAAAGCAGAAATTAAGTATATAAATAAATAAAAGAAAATAAATATTGAACTATATGAACTAATTTAAAGTCCCAGTGCTGGCCAGGTGCAGTGTCTCATGCCCGTAATCCCAGCACTTTGGGAGGCTAAGGCGGGCGGATCACTTGAGGTCAGGAGTTCGAGACCACCCTGGCCAATATAGCAAAACCCTGTCTCTGCTAAAAATGCAAAAATCAGCTGGGCGTGGTGGCACGTGCCTGTAATCCCAGCTACTCAGGTGGCTAAGGCAGGAGAATCTCTGGGACCTGGGAGAAGGTGGTTGCAGTGAGCCGAGATCACACCACTGCACTCCAGCTTGGGCGACAGAGCAAGACTCCATCTCAAAATAAATAAATAAAAAATAAAAAAATAAGGTCCCAGTGCTCTGGAAGGCCCAAGAAAGTAGGCTAATTTCAGAGAGGAAGAATGAGTAACCATAAACACATGGCATTAGAAATGTGAAAAAAAGATACAACCACAGATAATTTTTAATTATGAAAGAACAGTATTTAAAATTATGCTATTGTAAAATTGCTTCAGAAGAAATTTTTAAAACCTGAATTGACCTGTAACTATGAAGGAAACTGAAAATCATTATAAAAAAGTCTTCTTCCCTTTCCCCAAATTATTCTGGATCTGGAAAGTTTAATTTTGCGTTTAGATATTTAGTTGATCATTCTCATGCTACTTAAAATGATACAGAACATTTAAAAAGTTACAAATTAATGTTAAGAAGCAAGTAAAACTCAGGTATCCAAATTATGAGAGTAGTAGAAAATTATTCAATTTTCAATGCCTTTTTATTATAAATACATACTCAATAGTCTGAAGGATACCAGTAGTGTATTAATGGAAAGACTATGAATTTGTCAGACTATAAAAATCAAGTCAGCAATTACCTTCCTATAAGAAATACACTGAAAACAAAAAGATACTGGAGAATTAAAGTGAAAGGATGGACAGCCATATAATAGGAAAATACAAACACAACCAAAAAACGAATTGAAGCTAATAGCATGAAAATTGACAAAAAGGGTTAATTATGAGGGAAATATCTAACAGGAAATATGAGGAGCCATGTTTTATTGACTAAAAAAATGTGCTGAAGATAAAACAGTCTTGAAGCTTTGGAAACTGAATATGATGACTTCACAATGTATAGACAGGAGAAAATGACAGGTACAATATTTGTAACGGGTTTGGGAAGCAATTCAGCAATTATATTTTGGGAATCTTTGAAGTGCTCGTACTTCCTTGTCCACTTATTTTCCTTCTCAGAAAAGAAAGTCTATCTTAAGAAAAACAATCCTAAGTGAGGGGATAAAAACTTTATGTCCAGAGGTAGTAAAGAGTAATAATTGAAAACATGGATTCAAGGGCTAGATCGTCTGCATTAGAAACGCTGGTTTGCTACAGAAGCTGGGTGTATTCTCTGTGCCTCAGTTTCTTCATTGTAAAATGGAAATAAAAAGCCTCCACTTCATAGTCCCCCCACCGCCCACTGTATTACATGAGTTAGTATATGTAAAGTGCTTAGGACAGTAAATCTCATTTACTAACTGGTATATCTGCGTGCCTGTTTTTATTAAATTTATCAGCTCTGTAAGTTTCAATGGAAAAATGATGAAGAAAGAAGAAGAAACTATCCAATATAGGAGGGGAATTAGACATATTTATAGAGGAGTGCTATGCAACCATTAAAAATGATGGCTAGGAAGACAACATGGAAAAATTAAAAATGCTAATAATATACTGTTAGGTAAAAAAACAAAAATACAAATGATATTGTATATTACATTACTACCAGCATATGCACGAGATTTTCCATGCATATGAGAAAATGGAAGTTCATACAAATATTAATCATGGAGTATTGCAAATGGATAATTTTTTTCTGTTATTCACTTTTTGATTTTCTAAATTTACCTTTTTTGAACTAAAAAAACCCAAACATCTCTGTTTATAAATAACATGCCCAGAATGGTTGCTTCACAATCTTTCTCCTTAAAGTTGAAAAAGAACATTTCTTAGGCATTCCATTATTCCATTACCTTTCTCTTGGTGAGATGATCACAATGATTGGAGGATAATTCAGACCAGGATTCAGAGCTAGTGAAATCATTATTGCACTTCGTTTTGGGTGATTAGACTGATGCTGGAGCCCCAGCTGCAGAATCCACTTGTCATGACAATCATGGTTTCTTGCAAATTTGTATATGCTTGCCCCATTTATTTTCTGTTATACTGTTATAGTTGAAGGACTCACACAGATTTTCACGGGCTCATTTTTGAATTGTAATTTTTTGCTGCTTTTACTCCTGTACATGTTTGCTTTTACTATGCTGAGGCAAGGGTTTGAACTGGCCACACTGGAAGCTGATGGCATTCTCTTTATATTCTTTCACCTTCCCTTACATTTATGTTCAACCCCATCAACTTCAGACATAAAAACATACACACTTTGCATATTTCTGAGACACAGGTTCTGTTGCACTCCTGCACTGGAAAGTGACATTGATGTAATGCATATCTATTCAACGTTGGCCATCTCTCACGGGGGAGAGCCACCACAGGGGCAGACCAGCTTTCCATGAGCATTTCATATGCCTCTTTTGATGGCTCTGCTGGGTGGTATTGGTCAAATTTAGAAACAGGGATAGCTCTATGTCATTTGTCAATTGACTTCAGGTGGATTGTCACTCTCTCCTATGCAAGTTGGTGCAAACAGAGGACTTTTCATAATCAGCAGGCAGAGCTCCAGCAGACCTCAGCATGTCTGTTTGAGCTGAACACTTGACAACAGAAGAAAATTGGTTTGGAGGATAGTAAGGACACTTGACTTTGCATGAAATGAGGTTTTGTACATTTCTTGAGGTGTGCTTCAATTCGGGCACAGCAATTCCAGAGATGTGGCTCATCTCCCCTTCTATCGATCACAGGCAATTCTGAGTGTCTTATAATTCTTCTTTAAAAAATTGGCTGTGAATTTAAACAGCTGCTGCAGATGGAGAAGGGTGACAGAGTCAATTTGGCTTCCTGGGAAGAGTGTTACCACTGTTTCGTGGAGAAGATTAGAGAAGCATGTCTAATCTAATTGTCTTCCAGTAATAGAGTCACTTTAAGACAGTCTCTTCTAATGGAATTTGCTCCTGGCTTTTTAAATGGTGCTTTCTGAAAAATCTAGAGAGGCTGGCTTACTCCTAGTGCTGTGTGGTCTAAAGAGCGAGGCTGTTCCAGGAGTCCACTTCCCAGTACCAATACCTGATGTTGGTTACCCTAATTGGACCTCTGGGAATGGTCCAGATTTCCCCCAGAAAGTTTTAGGATGGGTATTGGGTTTTAGAACAGTGTATTGTTCAAATCAAAACCCATGGTCATTTTGTTGCTCAAGGCTAAAATTTCACATCCTATTGTATTTCTGATCCCAAATTATGTCCAGCCACCTACAAGTAAGCCTAGAGATTAGAGATTGTTGAAGAGCTCATAAGTATTTTTCAGTATAAAAATGTCAGTATTACATGCCCCAAACTTGAATATAAATCCTTTCATTATTAATTTTTATGAAAACCTTAAGTCACCTTGCAGTGAAGTTATTAATGAGAAGAATAACTGAAGTTCAAAACAATGGTAGAAAGAGAACATCTTGGGTTTAACTTCTCCTTAGTGGTTTTCAGTCTTAGTGACCAGCCAGAATACATGATCTGTGAACTTAATATAAATTAAGAGAAGCTTCTCAGCAGACATACCTAAGTACTCTGAGATACTAAATACTTACTAATTAGATACTTAAGTACTCAGAGATATGTAAGTAACCTAAGTACTGTGCACTTACCTTACCCGGGAGGAAATCTTTCTACAAACCCATTTAAAGGGCAATATTAAAAACTGCTACCTTCTTGCAAAGACCAGAAATTTGCAATGGTATAAGCTCCAATCACAAGATTTAATTTGCATTTATTTTCTTTATTGATTTAATCCAAAACCTCTTAATTCTTATTTCTCTGGTAAGCCTCATGCCCCTGGCTCCCAAGGACCAGATGGAGTATGGGCTCTATCCAGGGCCTAACGTCCATACACCCTTGTGAGGGGGTGTATTTGTCTTCCGGGGCCACTGTAACAAAGCACTACAAACCGGGTGCTTACTCAACAAAAATGCATTGTCTCAAAGTTCTGAGGGCTAGAAGTCCTATATCAAAGGACTTGGCAGTCCTGGTTGGCAGTGCTGGTTCCTTCTTAGGTCTGTGAGGGAAGGATCTGTTGCAGGCTCTTCCTTGGCTTATAGGTGGCCATTTTCACGTTCATGGCCATCTCCCTGTGTGTGTGTGTGTGTGTGTGTGTGTGTGTGTGTGTGTGTGTCTGTCTGTCTGTCTGTCTGTCTGTCTCAAAATTCCCCCCTTTCTATTAGGATGTCATCATAGTGGATTAGAGACCCTGCCCCCCACAATGATCTAATTTTACCTTAATTACCACCATAAGGACCTTATCTTCAAATAAGGTCACATTCCAAGGTATTTGGCATTAGCACTTCAACATACACATTCAGGAGGGAGAATAAAATTCCACCCATATCAGTGGGCACTTTCACCCAAGGCTTCTCTCACTATGATGTAGGAAACCACCTCTGAGGGAAGGCTCGTCTCACCCTGCAATGGGTTTCAGCTGGGGAAAGGCTGCTTCCTGATCCCTGAACTCAAATTGCTCTTGATGCTTCTGAAGCTTCAAGCTGGGCGGCACGTGTGCCCTGAGACCCAGCTTCTGTTCAGTATGTCACACACATGTGCAGAAGACAGACTTGCCTTTCTGGTTTGATTTTCTTCTGCTCTTTCCATGCTTCCCTCAGAAAGATTCAGATGAAATGATAACGGTTTAACCTGCCTGCTAAGGTGGATGGCCTTCTCCCTTCTCTAACACAGGTGCTGTCTTCTGGAATACGTACCTTTTTTTTCCTTGTATATTTCTTTGATTTGGAGTATTTCCCAACTCCCCAATCTGTGAAGCCACATGGCAGAAATATTGATTCTGCCATAATTCTCTCCTTGGCTCTACAAACAGAATGGAATTTGGGGCAACTGATACAGCTTCCTAGGCCCAGAGCTAAAAGTTTGAGCTTGATTCTCACTAATGAATGCATCATAGGGCATGAAAAACTAGCTGGCCTTGCCTTCTAAAAAATGGCATATACTTTTCTATTCACTAAGGCCTGAAAGGCCCATATGTAGAAAGGTACACTTTTTTTTTTTTTTTTGGTCTATAATAGATCGTTGTCTCAGCTATACCACCTGAAGAAAAGCTTAAGAAAAGGACTATATATCTTTATAAGTCAAGTTATAGCCCTATTCCTTCCTAGCCAGCATCTGATCTGGTCCCTGAGGCCTGTGCCTCTGCTGAAGAGTTCAAATTTGCTTCAAGCAAGTAAGGCCTGCAAGCTACTTACTTCAGGCCTAACGTCCACAGCCCTGACTCTATTAAGACGGCAATTTGCCTGCGGACATGGCCTTCATCTAGCTGCAGTGAGCTGCCAAGCCTAGAGTCCTGACTGATACACAACTCAACTTACAGCTACCCACCAGGTAGCAAGAGTCAAAGGTCTATTGCAAACTCAGGTTGCATCCAACCTCATGGCCCAATATAAGTCTCAAATCTCGAAGTCTAGACATCCACTCGAAGACTGCACACTGAAGTCCAAGATGCAAAGCTATGTGCCTCAAACTCACACACATTTTGGTCCACAGATTCCAATCTTTCTTTCTCAAGGTCTTTGGCCCTGCATAATAAATATGGAGTTTGAGAGAGGCCCAATAAGCAGTAATCTCCTCACCTGAGTTTTGAACCAACTGAAAAATAAGGCAGATGGGAAACGAAAATGCTATTTTAATTTGCAATAATGCGGATTTTGAGGAATGCAGCATATACCTGGGGGCAAATGAGCTTTGTCAAACTGAACCCCAACCTCAGCTGTACCTACTGGTCACAGGAAGGCTGGACCATCATAGGTATCCCCACGCAGGCCACTGTAAAACTTAGAACAAGGCGGAACAGACCAGAGCTCATGCTCCTGGGCACAGCTGGCTCTGGAAAACAAAGGGAGAGGAAGAGGCATGTTTACAAATGCCCAGTCCCTCTCTTCACCTCATCAGTAAGAGCTTTCCTCCCCTGGGGAAGGAGCAAGGTGGAAATGTTATAATAACAAAGCCCCTCCACGTGGAAGAACCCAGCAGACATAGGGAGGAGGTCCCTGCCAACCACTCCACACTTCCCCCTTAACAGCAGCAAAACCAATACATTAAATAAAAAACATTTTAATAAATAAGATAAAAATAAATAAAGGAGAGAAAAAATATTTTTGCTCTGCACGTCACACTAACCCACTTTACCCTCCACTTCTGTGCTGTTTCCTCTTTTTCAGAATCTCAGGGCTCTTGATCTCTGTCACGAGTGTACAGAGCCCTCGAGTGTGGCACCCCATAGGGCTCAATTATCCCTGGGAAATGCCACCATATTCCTTGATCTCCCATCAAAATGCACCTGTCAAGTGCATCAGCTGCTTCTCCACCTGAAGTGTACCTTGTTGGCGTGATGGGAATATGTAGAGCCACATTGCAAATGTGGCTTCTCTTTAAGGGGCAATGATTTTTTAGTAGACGATCTGGAAGAAAAAAATAGCAAAAGCAACAGTGATATGGTTTGGCTGTATCCCCACCCAAATCTCACCTTGAATTTTAATAAATCCCCATTTGTCAAGGGCAGGACCAGGTGGAGATAATTGAATCAAGGTGGTGGTTTCCCCCATACTTTTCTCGTGGTAGTGAATAAGTCTCACAAGTTCCGATGGTTTTATAAAGAGGAGTTCCCTTGCACAAGCTCTCTTGCCTGCTGCCACGTAAAACATCCCTTTGCTTTTCCTTCATCTTCCAACACGATTGTGAGGCCTTCCCAGCCATGTGGAACTGTGAGTCAATTAAACCTCTTTCCTTTATAAATTACCCAGTCTCGGGTACGTCTTTGTTAGCAATGTGAGAACAGACTAATGCAAACAGCAAAACCACATTATCTTGATCATAATAAAATGCATTCCTATTCTGAGGTACAAGGCAAAATTTACATAAATTTTTAAGTAAAATATGAGGTTTTAAGGGAAATTATCCCGCCACTGGCTGCTTTAATTTATTCTCCCAGTGCCTTTGGGAGCACACTATTCGCTCTTCATTTGGATGGGAAAGCAGCTGTAGCTTAGTTCAATATTAGGAAAAAGCACCAAAATAGTGGTAAAAATAAAACCTTTTGAGTCAGGTAAATTTTGTGGGCAAAGTGTATTTTCTTTCTAGGTAACATAAGTAAATGAACTGAAGCTCAGCACTCTGATTTTAAAATGGAAGCACAATTAAAGTTTCCTGCCTCAGAAGGTTGTTGTCATGCGTGAGATAATATCTATGTAAGTCATCAATGTAGTAATGGGTACAGGGTATGGGCTGCTCCTGGGATGGTTCCATCTTCATTTATTTGTGTAGTCATTTGTTTATTCTGCTGACCATTAGTTCACTTGTTTGCTCATTTAATGACTATTATGTAATTTTTATCTAAATATATAATTTTATATCATATAACAATTTTATATAATAAAATTAATATACTGCAACCTAGAAATAACACCCTCAGAAGCATGGTCTGCTGTGTGCTCCACGTGCATGAGCTTATTTAACACTCATAGCAACCCTTGGGGCCAGTAGTAGCCTTATTGCTTTTTTTTTTTTTAGAAAAGGTAAATGAGACATAGGTTCAGGTAATGCAAAGAATCATATAATTGAAAACACAGGCCCTTTATTTTTAACCAGAGTTCCTCATAGATTTAATGCAAGTTAGATGCTTCAAGCCTCAGAGGAGTTCACACAAATTGGAAAATGTAGAAATCGCTGTAATGATGGGATGATTTCTGCAGAGTGTCAGCCCACAAGTACAGTGGGCTCAGTAACTGAGGACAAGGTAAAGCCAAAGGCAGGGTGTCATCAATCTGGAAGTCACTGTTGGAGAGGTGAGGTTTGCACAACACAACACATTCTCCGGAGGTGGCAGCTATGAAAGCCTCCGGATCCTAAGGTCTCAGGGGCGCTTGTTTGTTGCCTTTGCAAAGGTGCATTAAATAGGATAATCAGGTGACTAAAGACTCTGTGACCTGTGAACAACTCCTGCAGAAGGAAGTGGGAGAGGGATCTGTGGCCGTCAGCAGGGCGGAAGCATGGCTCTGGCACACGCTGGTGGGCACCTGATGTCCTTCCCTGTGTGTCTACCTGACTGTTACAGATCCAGCCAAGGTCGCCTCAATGTATTCTGAGTAAGTTATCCTGTAGTTTAATTCTTCCTTAAGCGTCCTGCACTAAGAAAAAAGACTTAGGGTACATTGTAGCCTACATGGACTTAGAAAAATTGCCTGGTCCAGTTTCCATAATCTACACTAGAAGAGACTGAATCAGGTTGGATCTGACCTACCTTATAATAGTGTCAGCAAATAAATGACATTTGGGAAATTCTAGTCAGATCCCATTCCCTGCAAGAATTTTGGCTTCTGTAACCTCTCCTGGCATGTTTCTAAATCAGATAGTCTTTATCTAAGTGGCACAGTTGAGTTGTTTGGTCTAAAAGGAAAACAGAGTCTGTAACTTGGATAACAAGCACTGGGAGGAGGAAGCCCCTTGGCTCTCCAGAGGTGAACTCCTTGCTTGAGCCGTGACAAGGATTCATGGATGGGCACTGAGGAAGTGTGGTGGGCAGGCCTCCAGGACACGTGATTGAAGTTTATTTCAATAGCAGAATTGAGATGAGAAAAATGGATTGGGAGAAATCCATGAGGAGTGACCTCACACTGGTCTAAGATGATGACTGACGGCTCCCGAAGTATGTGGCAGGTGTGGTGGATGCTCCTGGAGAGGTGGACCATGCTGGCAAGACACATGGTCTGGGTCCTGCTGGTGGCCTTTGTTGAGCACTTACTGAGTCCCAGCCATGGTCTGCTCTGTCCTTTGTGTGCATGGACTCATTTAACACTCACAGCAACCCATGGGGTAGGTGAGAGCCTTTGGCATTGTATTCTTTTTAGAAAAGGTAAATGAGACATAGCTTCAGGTAATGCCATTAATAAAGTCAGAGTTTCAACCCGGATCTGAGGAAGCCTAGATTGAACACACTCAGCCATTCCCTTATGGGCTCATAAATACTGTAGGAAGGCAACTGGGAAACGTGTGTGGAAGAATTGGAAAAGCCTTGCCATTGAGCACAGAAAGAGTCCAGTGTTTTGATGGCATCTCGGAAAGCAAATTTGCATAATGGTGAAGAGTGGGAGGGATTCCAGCTCTGAAAGTGACGAGTTGCAGAGATGCATGAGAGCTTTGCAGTTCAGCAAATCTCTGTGTGTCAGTTAACAATGGAGATAATCATAGCATTTACTTCCTATTTTAAGGACTAATTGATACATTAAATGCTTAGGTTCATGTCTGCACTACCGTGAGCCTTTTTCATATCACAACAGAGTTTAAAGAGTGAAGATGAATTTTTAATGGTTTAAAGTAAATGTTATTTCTCCATATTAGTAGTCAGTATTTAATCCATATTTATTAGTTAATATTTCTTTTTGATTGCAAGTGATAAAAGCAAAACTCAAACTAGCTTAAGTAAAATAAAAAAAAAGGTCCCAGGCTTCAGGCAAGGTCCGATTCAGAGGTTCAAATCATGCCACCAATTGTTCTTTTTCCTGCTCTCCTTTGAGTTTTTCTGATTGGCTTTAATCTCAGGCAGGCTTTCTACACAGGGTCCCAGATTAAAATAAGCAGATCTTTCCCGATTGATCTAACAAAAGTCCTACCAGGGGAACATACTAATTGCTTGACTTGGGTCATGGAACTACCCCTCTGATGAGGACGACTGATCATAGGATCACTGATTTGACAGCCCCACCATGAGAATGGGTAAAAGGAAAGTTCCCACATAAAAAGATTCCGGGCAGACAAAAGCTAACAAATACAACTGAACCCTATAGTTGGCAGTAAATGAGGAATGAAAGCCTTGCAACACCTGATTTTTCCCTTCTACAATTTAGTATTGAATATGTGATAAATGATGTATTCGAATATGTTTCAAATGTATTCGGGAAGGTTTTGAGAAAGAGCATCTTCCTGCAGGAACCCACTTTATTTGCCTCATATCAGCCAGTAGCCAAAAAGTCTTTATCAAGTGATTCCCATAACCTAAGACTCCTGTTTGCACACAGCACAAATCAAATCAAAGCACAGTCAACACCACGATAATGAAAATCTTTCCTGGCAAGCAAGGCCCAGGCCCCAGCTGCAAGCACGTTTGTTCCAGTGACATTCAGAACCACCCCTTCAGAGCAGTCTAAGAGTATGCATCGCCTTTGCAATTTGCATAGGGCATGCCATCTACATGGGGCAGATACTTCGGGTGCTTTCATTTTTGTTTGCTTTAGTGCCCTTCTTTAGGAGATTTCATTCTTTATTAGCACCCTCTAAGAGCTAAAAAGGAATGCAGATCTCTGATTAATCTGTATGGTTACCACTGGTTTGTAAAGCTACAGGATGAATCAGGGACTTTCATAAGGTCATCATCAGAGAGATAAAACCTAGCACGATGAGGAAAATCTCCTTTTCCTACAGAAAATCAAATTTAGTATGTTTTAGACTATAAGTAACTGCCAGACATCAAGCTCTGCTTGGCTTCAAATCTTACACCAGGAGGCTTCATCTGGAGGAGGCTTCGTCTGGAGCAGTGGGCAGTCTGGAGAGCTAGACTTCGTTGTAGCTCTTGGAAAGCACTTAAAAGGTTTTGAAAAAGTGATAAAACAAGATTTATGGTTTAGAAGAAACATTCTGGCAGGTGGAATGAAGTAGAAGAAGACAAGAGCTTTTATTGCCCAGAGTACAAGCCACGGTGCTATTTACTTAATGTGGAACTCTCAGCTCCCGTATTATCCTCAGTGATGGTGGCAGTGAGAATAGGAAAGGTAAAGTGGTGGTAAGCATCCTGAAGGTAGATGAGGCTCAGAGTAGACTGCTTCTGTCTGGAGGACAGTGGTGGAGAGGGAGAGCAGGGGAGAGAGTAGATGGAGGTCTATATTGGAGAAGGGAGCTGTCAAGATGCCACACATCATCGCAATTGGCTGGTGGACTAGTCCTGCTATCCCCCTCCCCCATGCCCCGGGACCATTGCATTTGTTTTTGCACTTGAGTGTGTCCGGTCTGAGAATTTGCAGCAGATGAGACCATGATGCCGGGCTGAGGCGACCTTGTGGAAGAGGAGATAGAAAGTAGCGTGTTTTGTGTTTCACCATAGAGACCGCCTGGTCTCTTGATTATCCAGCCACTAAATCACATGCCTTTTTTAAAAAACAAATATTTTGAGAGGTTTTCTTTACTGAATTATAATAATAGATTGTGTAACCCACCTACACACAACATAATTTCAAACTGTACTTTGAAGTAGATGTCTTTGTAAATTAACTGACAGTATTATGCATTACAACATGTAACCACTTGTAAATGACTATACTAGAAGACAAAAACAACAAGAATAACAAAACACTGCTACAGCTTCTCAGAATACTCCATAGGGGCCTGTATTACTCCCATTGCCAGTCACTGGGCCAGTCTCCACTCCTCGTTTTAGAGGTTGATTACCTGCCCCAGGGCCCACAAGGAGGTAGATACACCAGGAAATAGAGCCAGAGATCAACTCTGCCAGCTCAATAGCCGGCCCATCCTCAGCCTCCTTTTCTCTGAAACAAACTCTTGCCATGGAACATCCGGATGCAACTTTGACCATATTGAACAGTCCACAGAGCAGGGATAAATAGCATGGCTGTCAGAGCATCTCTTTCTGTCCAATAGGGTGGGGCAAAGGGCTCAAAAAAGGAGGCAAGAAGTCAGCAAACTATTATCAGACATGTCCAATGACCTTAATAGTTCATTTTTTATGGTTTGTTCATTTATTCATTCATCCTGGACTTTCTAGACTATCCATGCTGTCATGGAGTCTGTATCTCAGTAAAGCATCTGATAAGTTAGGTACCAATGAGTGCATTGAAGTAAATAAGGGAGGATCTTGGGGTCTGGGAAGTGACTGGGCAGTGGGGATACTTGTGATAGGATAATCAGGAAAGAGCTCTCTGTATGGGGGGGGCATTTAGCTGAATCCTAAATGATGTAATGGGCCCAGCCAAGCTAAGATCTGCATTCCAGGCAGGGAGGCTAACAACTTGTGAAGGCACTGAAGTAGACAGAACTTGTCATTGATAAATGCAAGTGCCAGAGTAAAGGAGGTGAGTACCATTATCTGTTGTTTGTCCTGCCAGCATCTCTCCTTTCTAATTCTGATTATAAAACATCATTTCTCCATGGGGGAAAACATCCCTTTATCTTTTCCATCTGGTCCACAGGGACTTTGAATCCCAGAATTATCTCCCTGACCTTCCTCTCCTCCAAAGTTGAACATAAGACCCAAGCTTTGATATGTACATCATTTTCCTCCAGACTTTCTGGAACTAAGGCTTTCTGAGCTGCCCTGGAGCCTGTCCTCCCCAGACCTAATTGTTCAACTTTCTATTTGATTAAGTGAGTACCCCCAAACTATTTTCATAATTTATTTTTGTGCTTTCATTAGCCAGAGTTGGCTTTTGTGTTTGGCAACTATTGCTAAAAAAAATTGCCTGCTGTAATCAGCTCATCTTTCATAGAGATTCCTATAGATATTGAGATTTAACTTCATCCATTAATAAATAGAAGAGATTGGTTGCATATCATATTAGAGAGATGTTGATTCAGTGCAATAAGTATTATGAAAATCATCACCATCATCATCAAATAACAATTTGAATATAATAACCAATTTCTTGGATGAGCTACCACATGGCTATAATATGGGTGCTTTGTAAGTATTGTTCCTGTCAGCTTGCTTTATATCAGATGGCAAGGATCTTTTTAAAACTTGCTGTTTGTGCACTAGATTTATTTTCTGTGAGAATGCAAACCAAATAATTAAAAGAAAATGGACTTGACTAAGTGTATAATAGGCCAAATTTATCCTAGGAGGCCCATCATATTCAAGAAACAATTTGTCTTTCAGTTAGCAAATAAATAAGTAAATACATTTTGCAATCACACAACAAAATGTCAAGTGAATCCTTTTTGGTAGTGGTCAGATGCCCAGTGGATATGTGTTTAGCATCTGGGTGTGGAGCTGGCTGATGTCCTTTGCAGTCCCAGGATGTGCCTAGAGAAATTTCAAGGAGAATCTCTAGATAAGCACCAAGATATTTTTAAAAAGCAAATTTCTAAATTATTATTTAAACTGATATTTTAAACTATGGCATATGCTTTGGGAAGTGCTGATTTTGTACCTATAATCATCTCTTTAATTTTGTCTTCTTTATGCTTTCCTGACTTAAAGCTTTCTTCTTTTCTACTTCCTTGTAGTCTTTTCAACACTAAGAATTGCACTTTTCATTTATTTTCTTAATTTTCTTTTGAGTTGCTGGCTGCCCGGGTTTAAGGTTTCTCTCAGGTAATCTATTATCAGTAATAGATAAATGCATGTTGTTAATGTCAGAACACTTGACTTCCAGTTTCGTCTAATTTATGAATCTCCAATAGCACAAACATTCCCCTTGCTAATTTTTAAAATTGTTTTAAATCTGTATCTGAAAACAAATGTATTTTCCCTTAAATATGTGTTATTACTTTATATTTAATTTTATACCTCAACTAGCCAGTTTTCTTCTGTTTTTCTGGTAGGGTTTCTCTTTTCTCTAAACTTTGCCTTTGTTTCTATCTATATCTTTTTGTCATTATTCGCTATTTAAAATTCCTTTTTATTTTTTGGCCAATAAGGCAAAGGGAGCTTGCTATTTTTTTTTTTTTTTTTTTTGAGACGGAGTCTCGCTCTGTCGCCCAGGCTGGAGTGCAGTGGCGCAGTCTCGGCTCACTGCAAGCTCCGCCTCCCAGGTTCACGCCATTCTCCTGCCTCAGCCTCTCCGAGTAGCTGGGACTACAGGCGCCCGCCACCACGCCCGGCTAATTTTTTGTATTTTTAGTAGAGACGGGGTTTCACTGTGGTCTCGATCTCCTGACCTCGTGATCCGCCCGCCTCGGCCTCCCAAAGTGCTGGGATTACAAGCGTGAGCCACCGCGCCCGGCCTGGGAGCTGGCTATTTTGAAAGTTCTTCTCTTTATGACACAAAGTCTTAATGGCAGCAGAGCCAGACAGTCCATTAGAGAGGTATTTTGCTGTTGTTATCACTAAGAGCAATACTGTTTAGGTTTCCAAGCTCAATGATTATGGTTTAGACACGTGTAATGCTAAAAGTAATTTAAAGCACTTCCATATATTTTAATATTTCATATTGCAGTGCAGTTTTGGGTAAGAATGGAAGTGTTGAACAGTGTTAGACAGATTTGTGTTCAAATCTTGGCTTAACCACTTATTTAGCTTTGTGTGGTCGAGCAACATCAGTAACTTACTTTTCTGCATCCTGATACTTTCATGAGGAGTAGCTGAATGAGACATAATGTCAATGAAATACATATAATATGTGCTGTAAAAATCATCATTGCTGTTATATTTTATTTTTAGTGCCAACATCATGATTATAACAATTCTCATCACTTGGGAATTTGCAACATTTTGGTTTAGTTATAGGAGTGCAATATAAATAGATTGTTCTCTTAATCTTGAGGAACTTTAACTATCTCTAAAGAATTTTTTTTCTTTGAGATGGAGTCTCACTCTGTCACTCAGGCTAGAGTGTAGTGGTATAATCTTGGCTCACTGCAACCTCTGCCTCCTGGATTCAAGCGATTCTCCCTCCTCAGCCTCCCGAATAGCTGGGATTATAGGCAATTGCCACCACACCCAGCTAATTTTTGTATTTTTAGTAGAGACAGGGTTTCACTATGTTGGCTAGGCTTGAACTCCTGACTTCAAGTGATCCACCTGCCTCGGCCTCCCAAAGTGCTGGGATTACAGACGTGAGCCACTGCACCAGGCCTCTTTAAACATAATTTGAACTGTGATTTCTGGCCATTGAGGTGACTATAAAAGGAGAAAATACAGTAAGGTTCGAATTTTTGTAACACCTGCCTCTTCAATATCTCAACTTGGACATTTACGAAGAGCATATGGAACTTAATGTTCTGTATGCCAAATCCCTGGTTTCTGCTCCTCTCACACCTCTCCATCTGTATCTTTCTTCCTCCTGTTGCTGGTATTTCCATCCTGCCAGCTGCCCAAACAAAAAACTTTGGAGTCATCCTTGATTCCTCACTTTCTTCCATCTCTGACATCAATCCACCAACAAATCCTATAGATTCTAACTTATTGCCTGGGTTATCTCATAGCCTCCTGACAGATTGCTCTGTGTCTATCCTTGGGAAAGTCTTGGGGGATCAAGGATATCCTCTTGAAAACATGATTTATATCATGGCACACCTCTCCTCAAACATGTGCAGCGCTCCCTCATTTTATCCAGAATAACAACCATATTGGTTGCTGGAACCTACTAGTCCTACATGGTCTAGCTCCCCAAGCCCTCTCTGCCCTCTTTTCCTGTTTTCCTGCTCACTCTTGTCTCCATCACCCACACTGGCCACCCTCCCTCTTCTCCCTCTCTGGACGTGAGTTTTTGCTCTAGCTGTTCACTTTGCCTAAAATGCTCCCTTTTCATCTTCTGAAATACCCACCTTGTGGATCATCTTATATATTTATGTGTATATATATATGTATACACACATGACAGCTTTACTGACATATATAATTAAACCATCTAAAGTATACAATTCAATGATTTTTAGTATATTCACAGAGTTGTGCAACTATCAGCACAAGAGAAATTCCATAACTACTAGCAATCACTGCCCATGCCCTTCCACTCCCAGCCCTAGGAACCTAACAATTTGCTTTCTGTCTCTGTGGATTTTCCTACTGTGGTCATTTTATACAAACGGAATCATATAATATGGGGTCGTTATTGACCAATTTAGTTTACTTAGCATAATGTTTTCTAGATTCATCCGTTTTGCAGCGTGTGTCAGTACCTCTTTTCTTTGCCAAAGAATATCTCACTATATTGATATACCACATTTTATTTATCCATTAATTAGTTGAAAAATATTTGAGTCATTCACTTATTGACTATAATGGATAATGCAGCTATGAGCATTTGTCTACAAATTTTGTGTGGACCTAGGTTTGCATTCCTCTTTGGCATAAACCTAAGAGTAAACTTAATGGAACACAGGGTAGGTGTGTGTAACTTTGGAGGAACTACCAGACTATTTTCCAAAGCAGCTATGAATTTAACATCTCCACCAGTAGTAAATGCAGGTGCCTTTCTTCCCATCCTTGTCAACACTTGCTATTGTCTGTCTTTTTGACTATAGCCATTATAAAAGTGTGCAAAGGCATCTCATTGTGGTTTTGATTTACATTTCCCTGAAAGCTTATGATGTCGGTGTCTTTCCCTGTACACCTAATTTACTGTTAACCCTTTGAATCTTTGATTTACTTTTATCTTCTCAACGAGACCTATCATGAGCACCTTATTTAAAAGTGTTATTTGCCCCAGCCCCTGCACTTTCAAAGACTTCGCTTTTTTTTTTAACATAGTACTTGACATTATTTCAAATGTCATATGGCTTATTTATTACATTTATGATTACTGAGGGCTTTCTCACTTCACTCTGATCCATTTGTGAATGCTCAATGAGAGCAAGGATCTTTGCTCTGATCATTGATCATATCCCAAGTTCCCAGAACAGTGTCTGAAAAATAGAAGACACTTCATCAATATTTGTAGAATAAATGAGTGGAATGCAGAGAAAGTTGCTGCAGAAGGGACAAGGCAATAATTGTAGTGAATTAAAGCTGCCCAAGTTGGGATTGGGTAGCATCATGTTTTCTTGCATCATCTTTGTGGGTAATATGCTGCAAGCTTTGCTACTCTTTCAGTTTGGCCACTTTTTAAGATGGCGTTTCTAGACTACCTCACCAAGGATATTTAAGGACACATGTAGGACACCTACATGTCCTGGAATGATTTTAAAAGAGTCCCTGGAAGTTTATTGAGACTCATTTGCACCTTTGGCTTGGTGAAAAGACTCACTTGATGAGTAGACTGACAAGAATTTTTCATTTCCATTCAAACCATACCAGAACTGGCCACCTTAAACTATTATATTTACCTCAGAGGTGAGGGGTTTTATTGATATAATGAAAACATATATTCAAGACTATTTTTTAGTAAAAGGCAAAAGATGGAGTTGAGATGTAGAGATGGAGTTGGGGAGGACAGCACTTGTGAACTGGCTATAAATACTGAAACAGATAATAAAATGCTGTTCATAAGCCAATATCTACATCTATATGGCCTTAAAGAAGTCTCAGGTGATATGTATGTCATATGGGTTTCAGAACATTCTTCCACTGTTTTTGCTTTTCCATACCAACTCTAGTAAGGATTAGTGTAAATATAGGAACATGTCTATCATAAAAATAACAATGAATACCTTGTGGAAATGATAACCATTTTCTTAATAAAACTCTCAATGACAGTTTAATGCTGTTATAAACAAAATATTTTCTTCTCTCATAACAGAGAACAAATTATAATTAGTTTATTGGTAAGAATGCTTTTGATCTGCTGTACACATTTATGAGGATATTAGCTTTTTATTCAGATATTATGGATTTTAAAACATCTTTTGGCATATTCCTGCCTTTGTGCTCCTTGAACTTGTGAACTCAGCTAACTTATCTCTCTAGCATACTTTTTTAGGTTCTTTTGTAAACATTTCAGTTTTGGCATGGGAATAAAACAAAAATCCATCTGTAATCTCAGAGATGTAATGCTCTGTGGAAAAAGAAACAAAGCGTTATGGCAAGGAAAGCTTTGGGATTCTGGTTATTTCTGTATATCCACAAAAAGCATACAATTTCAAATTTCAATGGCCAAATTATCATCTGTCTGTAATTTTATTCTGATCATCATGATCATCAACTTATCAGTATAAAGACTGAACTGGGAATTATACTGCAGGATAACTAATGGGGAAATAGTCATTGATGGGAAGTTCTGACCACGTGGCCAAGGTAAAGGAATCCTAGGAATTTGAAGTCAGACTTCATTAATCAACTATTAAGCCCAAGACTCAAAGGCTGAAAAACTAGCCAAACTTTCCCCTTCAGTTACAACCTAGGTCTAGATTTAGAGAAACCACCTGACTCAGGTAGTGCAACCCAGAATTTACCTTTTGTGTTCAGTGAAGACACCAAGTTTTAAGAAACATTGAATAAACAATTGAATAGTTAAGAAGCACTATACTTACAAAAGGCACATTTAGCCAAACTTTTCCACTACTGGGAATTTCTTGCCTCTCCACAGCACTCATTTGCCATCTGGTTAGCTTTTTAAAGGCTTTTAACAGCACCAACAAAGAAAGCACTTTGGGCAGTGTTTAACCCAAATACCTATGTGTTCATATAATTTGTAATTTGGATCTTGCCATGACGGATGATCATTCTCAATACTTCCCAATCCCCACCAATGCACAGTTCTATCTTTATCCTGCAGCATCTTGACCAGAACCCTGTCTGATTAACCAATTTTATTACTTTTCCCAAGAGGCTGATCCTGGTCTTGCTTGGTTGCCAAAGTGTGACATGCCTTTTAAATGGACTATAACCCAATCTTCAGTGGTAGGATAAAAAAAAAGAGTTGACTCTCCCCAGGTGAATGTATATTTCCCTATCTCTTACTAAAGGCAAAATATGCCTAGTTCTACGAGAAATAGTGTGTCAAGAATTATTCTATGGTGGCCCCAGTGTGTTATTTTATATTGACACTTATGAACATTCTTTTTTTATTATACTTTAAGTCTTAGGGTACATGTGCACAATGTGCAGGTTTGTTACATATGTATACATGTGCCATGTTGGTGTGCTGCACCCATTAACTTGTCATTTAACATTAGGTATATCTCCTAATGCTATCCCTCCCCCTCCCCACACCACACAACAGGCCCCAGTGTGTGATGTTCCCCTTCCTGTGTCCATGTGTTCTCATTGTTCAATTCCCACCTATGAGTGAGAACATGTGGTGTGTGGTTTCTTGTCCTTGTGATAGTTTGCTGAGAATGATGGTTTCCAGCTTCATCCATGTCCCTACAAAGGACATGAACTCATCATTTTTTATGGCTGCATAGTATTCCATGGTGTATATGTGCTACATTTTCTTAATCCCATCTATCATTGTTGGACATTTGGGTTGGTTCCAAATCTTTGCTATTGTGAATAGTGCCACAATAAACATACATGTGCATGTGTCTTTATAGCAGCATGATTTATAATCCTTTGGGTATATACCCAGTAATGGGATGGCTGGGTCAAATGGTATTTCTAGTTCTGGATCCCTGAGGAATTGCCACATTGACTTCCACAATGGTTGAACTAGTTTACAATCCCACCAACAGTGTCCTATTTCTCCACATCCTCTTCAGCACCTGTTGTTTCCTGACTTTTTAATGATCGCCATTCTAACTGGTGTGAGATGGTATCTCATTGTGGTTTTGATTTGCATTTCTCTGATGGCCAGTGATGATGAGCATTTTTTCATGTGTCTGTTGGCTGCATAAATGTCTTCTTTTGAGAAGTGTCTGTTCATGTCCTTCGCCCACTTTTTGATGGGGTTGTTTATTTTTTTCTTGTAAATTTGTTTGAGTCCATTGTAGACTCTGGATATTAGCCCTTTGTCAGATGAGTAGATTGCAAAAATTTTCTCCCATTCTGTAGGTTGCCTGTTCACTCTGATGGTAGTTTCTTTAGCTGTGCAGAAGCTCTTTAGTTTAATGAGATCCCATTTGTCAATTTTGGCTTTTGTTGCCATTGCTTTTGGTGTTTTAGACATGAAGTCCTTGCCCATGCCTATGTCCTGAATGGTATTGCCTAGGTTTTCTTCTAGGGTTTTTATGGTTTTAGGTCTAACATTTAAGTTTTTAATCCATCTTGAATTAATTTTTGTATAAGGTGTAAGGAAGGGATCCAGTTTCAGCTTTCTACATATGGCTAGCCAGTTTTCCCAGCACCATTTATTAAACAGGGAATTGTTTCCCCATTTCTTGTTTTTGTCAGGTTTGTCAAAGATCAGATAGTTGTAGATATGCTGCGTTATTTCTGAGAGCTCTGTTCTGTTCCATTGGTCTATATCTCTGTTTTGGTACCAGTACCATGTTGTTTCAGTTACCGTAGCCTTGTAGTATAGTTGGAAGTCAGGTAGCGTGATGCCTCCAGCTTTGTTCTTTTGGCTTAGTATTGACTTGGCGACATGGGCTCTTTTTGGTTCCATATGAACTTTAAAGTAGTTTTCTCTAATTCTGCGAAGAAAGTCATTGGTAGCTTGATGGGGATGGCATTGAATCTGTAAATTACCTTGGGCATTATAGCCATTTTCATGATATTGATTCTTCCAACCCATGAGCATGCAATGTTCTTCCATTTGTTTGTATCCTCTTTTATTTCATTGAGCAGTGGTTTGTAGTTCTCCTTGAAGAGGTCCTTCACATCCCTTGTAAGTTGGATTCCTAGGTATTTTATTCTCTTTGAAGCAATTGTGAATGGGAGTTCACTCATGATTTGGCTCTCTGTTTGTCTGTGATTGGTGTACAAGAATGCTTGTGATTTTTGCACATTGATTTTGTATCCTGAGACTTTGCTGAAATCATCTTAAGGAGATTTTGGGCTGAGACAATGGGGTTTTCTAGATATACAATCATGTCATCTGCAAACAGGGACAATTTGACTTCCTCTTTTCCTAATTGAATACCCTTTATTTCCTTCTCCTGCCTGATTGCCCTGGCCAGAACTTCCAACACCATGTTGAATAGGAGTGGTGAGCAAGGGCATCCCTGTCTTGTGTCAGTTTTCAAAGGGAATGCTTCCAGATGTTGCCCATTCAGTATGATATTGGCTGTGGGCTTGTCATAGATAGCTCTTATTATTTTGAGATATGTCCCATCAATACCTAATTTATTGAGAGTTTCTAGCATGAAGCATTGTTGAATTTTGTCAAAGGCCTTTTCTGCATCTATTGAGATAATCATGTGGTTTTTGTCGTTGGTTCTGTTTATATGCTGGATTATGTTTATTGATTTGCATATGTTGAACCAGCCTTGCATTGCAGGGACGAAGCCCACTTGATCATGGTGGATAAGCTTTTTGGTGTGCTGCTGGATTTGGTTTGCCAGTATTTTATTGAGGATTTTTGCATCAATGTTCATCAGGGATATTTGGTCTAAAATTTTCTTTTTTTGTTGTGTCTCTGCCAGGCTTTGGTATCAGGATGATGCTGGCCTCATTTTAGGGACAGAGTATTGTAGCAAAGTATAGGAAATGTGAAACTCGAACAAATACTTCTTTTCTAAGCTACAGTTCAGTTTCTTAGCAGCCTTTCTTTTCTTTATAAGCTTATGGCATTTAAAGTCACTTTCCTCATATTTTTTCTCCTTGTTTGGCAATTTTATTAAATGGTCTATGACACAGTTGCAAAGATAACCTAACAATATCTCCTTACTGAGCTTCTATTTAGTGATGTAACTTCCTATTCTTTGTCAAAGGAGTGGAATCTACTTTCCCCTTGAAACAGCTGGACTCAGGGATTTACTCTGAATTCTATCCACAGAATAAAAATTCCATAAAATATACAAGACTTCAGATTATAATGGACAGTATGATGTTATAGAAGTGAAGTTGCACGACTTTCAAGGATAGGTCAGAAGAAGCCTTAGATCTTTCACCTATTGTCTTGGAATGATTCTTCTTGAAATGTAGCTTCTATGTTGTGAGAATCCCAAGCTATATGGAGAGACCATGTGTAGGTGCTCTGTAAAGTAATCTCAGCTCAGCCTAGCCTTCAGGGCACTCCTGCCCACCTGCCAGACATTGAAGTAGCCTCCAATTGATTTCTGTTTCCATCCATTTGAGTTACTCCCAGATACTTGAATATTCTCAGCTGTAGCCCAGAAAGTATACAGTATTCTCATTGTGAGGAGTGAGAAGCCCATTCCTGCTGTGCCTTTCCTAAATTAATAACCTAAAGGCAGGAAAACAAATGAGAAAGCTACTTCTTCAAATACAGGCTATTTTTCAAGAAAAAGTTGGGATGACGCAGAGCATGCAACCAAGGCCCCTGAGGACAAAACCAAGAGACACATGAATAGACACGGAATAATGTGTGTTTCTGTTAGGAAAATTTCCACCTGATAAACCAAACAGGTTCCCGGGTAAGTGGCTTTGAGGAGCCAGGGAGAGAGAAAGTAAGATGTTTGCTGGCTTCGTGGATTCACCATGTTTCACAGTCTGGATCTTTTCAGAGACTCACAAACCTGATTTTACGGACTCATGGAAAATAATTTCATTTCCCAAATGCAGACTCATGTTGGCCCATCCTATTTGATTGATACATAAAATCAGAATTTTGATTCATTAAATTGTAGTCAGAAATCATTGTCACTATAATTGAAATGCTCAAAGACTGTGATGATCAGAAAATTCTCTCTGTGCAAGCAAACCTTTTTTGGGCAATAATATAGAGAATAATTTTGAAGTCTCTTTATTAAGCTGGAATCAGGCAAAACAATGTGTGCAGTTGGATAGAATTAATTAGAGAGACTGACTATAAACTGGCTTCATCTGAGATGAAGGGTAGATGAGGATTCATCTCATCTAGCAATAGGGGTGGCTTTTCAATGTGCATTGATCCTCCAGTCCTTGTCACTATCTCAATATTGGCAACACCTGCCAAAAGGACTAGGCAATGGAAAATATAAGGTTAAATCTTCGTTCTCCTTCATTCTTTGTGTGCTGTGCTTGAGTGAGGGCTGACAGTGTTTTCCCCGTGTAAGTCTCTTTTTTTTTTTTTTTTTGAGACGGAGTCTTGCTCTGTCGCCCAGGCTGGAGTGCAGTGGCGTGCTCTCGGCTCACTGCAAGCTCCGCCTCCCAGGTTCACGCCATTCTCCTGCCTCAGCCTCTCCGAGTAGCTGGGACTACAGGCGCCCGCCACTATGCCCGGCTAATTTTTTTGTATTTTTAGTAGAGACGGGGTTTCACCGTGGTCTCGATCTCCTGACCTCGTGATCCGCCCGCCTCGGCCTCCCAAAGTGCTGGGATTACAAGCGTGAGCCACCGCGCCCGGCCGTAAGTCTCATTTACTCTGATTCCATGGCTCACTACATTCCCCTATAGATAAAAACATTCTTCTTTTAGATATGCCAGTGAAGTCAATCTTGCTACATTGAAATCTTTCATATCTGGGGACCATTTTTTTTTTCTTAAGGTATACTGCATATATTTTTCTTTACATTGTTTGTACTTCCAAAATACTTCAAAAACATTCTCTCTTTGTACACGGAGTTACACTCAACTAGAAAGATTCATTTATCCATGATCTATTGTGTCCATGAAGTCATCTGTCCTTTTAAAATATTAATTCAGGGCTGGGCCCAGTGGCTCATGCCTGTAATCCCAGCATTTTGGAAGGCTGAGTTGGGCAAATCATGAGGTCAGGAGTTCAAGACCAGCCTAAAAAACATGGTGAAACCCCATCTCTACTAAAAATACAAAAATTAGCTGGTGTGGTGGCTCGTGCCTGTAATCCCAGCTACTCAGGAGGCTGAGGCAGAAGAATCACTTGAACCCAGGAGGTGGAGGTTGCAGTGAGCTGAGATCTCGCCACTGCACTCCAGCCTGGGTGACAGAGTGAGACTCTGTCTCAAAAATAAAAAAATGAATAAATAAATAAAATATTAATTCAGATGCTTCATTATGACATGGTAAAACTTTTTCCTAGTAACCTGGCGTTCTGTATTTTTTTTTGACAAAACTATGTTCCAAATTACTCATTATTTTCTTCTTAATCAAGTCGGCCACTGGTGTATTTGTAATAGTGGCATGTCTTACATTTTGAAATTGCCTGAATTCATATTGGGATTTTGTCATATTTACAGTAAAATTTTATTTTTCCAAATCCCTCTGTATGAAAGCATTAGAAATCCACTTTCAACTGAAGTAGATTTTTTTAAAGGAGAGTTTATTTTTGCTTTTATAACTGAGGGCATGATCCTGGACCTGAGTCTGTCATCCCAGTGCTACATGTTTGTTCTGTTATTTGATCTCATTCATTGATCTCACTCACTGATACTGCAGATGACTTCATTTATGTAGCCTTGGAAGATGACTCTAGAATCCAAATTACATCATCTTTATGGCTTGACATTTTAAAGAAAGAACAAACTTATCTCTTCCAATATCAGTCATCAAATCATTGTAACTTGGCCCCATCCATAAGCTGTTTTTGTGTGTGCATGTGTGTGTGAATGTGTGTGTGCTAGGATCATGAAATACTTAGCTTGGCCTGTGTAGGAGACTCATGCAGTAATGGCAGGCAAACTATGAGAGCCACAATAGGATGCATGCAATGAGTATGAACGGCT
Organism: Hylobates moloch; assembly: GCF_009828535.3. Taxonomy (NCBI): domain Eukaryota; kingdom Metazoa; phylum Chordata; class Mammalia; order Primates; family Hylobatidae; genus Hylobates; species Hylobates moloch. The sequence goes on from NW_026652276.1 coordinate 12,818,730, forward strand.
TCCTGAAAGCAAACTGGGAACTTTTACCAGAAAAATGAGAATGTCACTTTGGGAATGATGTAAAGAGACAATCCACAGAACTGAAATTGTATCTGAAAATTTTCAATTCATTAAATTCTACTTCAACAGTCAAGGTCAAGATTTTCTGTGTGGGAGTCTCTATGATTGGTGGTGACCCATGGTCAGAAAAACGGAGAAGAGTTTGTTTTAACCATTCAACAAATATATATTAAATATTTCAATGGATTTTGTTTGTTTTTATCTGTCATTATTGTATGTCTCTTGGCCTCAAAACATCCGCAGTAAAACTTGGAATCTTCTAATGCATCTTAGTGCTCTCAAGGAATGATCTATCTATTCCCTAATTAAAACCAGACACTTAGAACTCATCCTCTACACCATCTTGTTGCTCACTCTCGCCAAGTCCTGTCAGTTCTACATCCAAAAATATATCTCCAATCCGTCCATTTCTCAGCATCTCCATCACCACCACCCCTAGTCCAGGAAGTCATCTCTTGCCTGTGCTATTGTAGTAGTCCCTGACTGTTCTGTCTTCTCTCATTCTTGTGATTTCCATTAGTTTATCTGCTCTGCAGACAGCGTAATTTTCAAAAACATGCCAGACATATCTGATCGTCTCTCTCAACTGCTGGAAATGTGACTGTGGCTTTCCATTGTTCTTCAGTGATGGAGAGTGCTGGGCATGGCCTCTGAGGTCTGTTTTCTGTGGCTTAGGTCACCCTTCTGGTTTCTTCTCACGTGTACTCTCCAGCCATGCTAGCCATCTTTTCATTCCTCAAAAACAGTTATGCTTCTTCCTCACCTCCCTCCATGTTCCTCGTTTACGCACTTCCTTCCACTCACCCTGGGCCTTGTTTCCAAAGCTCATTCTCAACTGGGAGTTTTTGCCTTTGCAGTTCTCTCTGCCTGGAATGCTCGGATCTTCACATGGTGAACTCATCATTGGCATTCCCATCTTGGTTCAAATATCATCTTCTTGGTCTTCCCCAACTAAAGAATCATTCCCCAACATATTATCTGTTTTCCTAATAGCATTTATATCTTTCTTTTTTCTTGTTTCTTGTCTATCTCTCCATTAGAAAGAGCAGGGTGACTGTATCTTCCATGTTTGGCATGATGCAAGAATGAGTAAATGAAGAAGAGCATTAAAATAGCACTGCCCCCGCAACCTGGATCTTTCTTTTAAATTTACACCTTGTGGAAAGTAAATTTAATTGAGTAATTAATACATATTTTGGAGCAAGGGCGCTTGAGTTCAAATCCCATTTCTCTACTTACTGACTGTATAAACTTGGATGTACTCCTGAGCTACTCTGTGTCTTAATTTTCTCATATTTAAATAAAGACATTAATATCTACCTTATAGAGTTATTACGAGAGCTACGTGAGTTATCATAAATAATGAACTGAGGATACTGCCTGACACACAACCAGGGCCCAGTATTTATCATTACTATTGTGTAAATATTACTGGGTGTATATTAAAATGAATCTAATAAAAGTTTATTGGCAAAATTGATGAGCATTGTTTATAATTTTATGTAACAAACTGGAAAACATTGAAATAATCTTACTTAAATTTCTAAAAAGTAAGATACAAAGAAGGATCTCAATTCTAACTAAAATATTAAGACCTAACATGTGTTTAATACTATATCATTTATAAAACTACGTCCTTGTAGCAAATCACATCACACTGCCAACATCCCTAGGAGGAGATATTACCATTGGCTTAAAAGTGAGAAAATGGAGGTGCTATGATGTTCATAGGCTTGTCCAGGGCTCCTTGCTCCTGACAAGTAGAGTCATATTTTAAACAGATGTTTGGACACCATGTTCAGAACATTGCTGTGCTGTTTCACACCTTTTGTTTAATACTCCATATACAGCCTATACATTTGCTTAGGGCATCCATAAAACAGAAGATCCCACACAAATGAGAAAACTATTTGGAAATAATTAGATTTTTTTTTTCAGTTTTCAGTTTTTTATTTTGTTAAACCTTCCTATACTTGCTTTATGCTTTTGTCTGTTTTCACTTTCATTGGCATGTGTGTGAGAGGCACTACAATATTTTTCAGTCTTTAGACTCTCTGAAGATCCAAATCTGACCTTACATGGACCCACACACTGGCTTGGCAGAAGCAAGTTCTTGGGACTTACATACCAGTGATAACTGTTAACACTGGTTCTTTTGGACTTAAAGCTATCTCTGAAAGATAGGACCACACATGGAGCAAAACTAATGATATAGTTTTTATCTCAACCATTTCTTGGCTTTGGTGCTGCTGAGGGCAGTGGGAGGTGGAGGGGAGAGGGTGTGTGATGAAGCACCGATACTAACAATATTTGACGCACATGGCCCTGCATCCCTACGTGGAAAGTAGTCAATTCCCCTAACCCATCTCATTCTGGCAGGCAGACAGCCATCAGATAATAACTCTGAATTCTTTCTCATTGGAGCCAGTTTTGAACTGGTGGTCTGGAGAGAAATTCTGTATTGAATTACACTAGTTCCAACAGAATTGTTTCCAACGGTAATTAGGGCCAATGGAATGCTCATTCCTTAAAACAGTACCAAATTCCAGATTTTTCTAAAATAAAAAGCTAGACTCTGGCTCCATTGATTGCATCCATCCCCTCATTGTGGCTGAGAGAACATGGAGGCATCCTTTCTGCACATAAAAAAAAAAAGTAAGGCATACGCTTATGTGCAGAAAGGATGCCTCCATGTTCTCTTTTTCGCTACCACAAGCCTCCCACACTATTCTAGAGAGTAATTGGGAGAATGAGACATTCAGAGGTTGACTGATCTTGATAAGAGGTTTTCTCTAGCTGGGAATTTGTCTTGGATTTAATATACAATGTGACATCTTGGCTTTGTGATTCAGTGGCAGCTACATGTATCAACATTCTCTGAATCCAAATCAAACTCTTTTTAATAGATAGTCATCTCAATCAATAGAAGGGAAAAGCAATGCTATCTACTAGACTAAGATACTTAGCACTATTTTCAACAAAGGATGAGAAAACCTTCTATTTAGGAAAGATGAGGTAATGGCAGTTGTTTGCAATGAGAAGACCCATTCTTAATTGTAAGCATATGGCTGGAAAATGTTTTAAAGCATTGGCTTGGCTTGGTACTGCCTTGAGAACTAATAACCTTTGATGGGAGCCTAGAATGATATATCAAAAGAAGTGGTAATGCGCCAATTTTAAAAAGTTGATCAGAATCCTTTTTTGAGCTTATACTTTTCTACTTTTCATAACTCTACAATGGTTAACAGTAGCGTCTGGATATACCTTATAGCAGTAAGGACCAGATGGGGCCCGGTAAGGCAAGCTGAAAACACATGTGTTTGAGAAGCTGATACTAAGATTATACGCCATTTCTGCTGGCTTGAAAAGACAGAACCACAATCATCATGTTTTTGAGCCAATTTTCACATTAAGTATTTTCTTGAAGAAGTTGGATTCCTGCTATTTTTCCCTTTACCAGTTAAGTTCCAAATGAACATCCTATCTCAGATCCTTAAAAATAAAAAATGGCATTATGATATAGTTCATTTTAATAAATGTCTCTAAGCTTCCTATTTTCTCATTCCAGAAGTAAAAGAACTATTTGATTTAACAGTTTCTGTCACCTAAAGTTGGCATTTCCCCTCTTCTTTTGTGCTCCGTTAGCCCTTTTAAAGAAAGAAGTGATGAGGATTAATTGTAATGATCACATTTAAAGCAGAAAGAGGAACTGATCATGGGTGTTTATAAGCTGCTCAGTTATTTGCAAATGGATGTGCAAGCATTATAACATGTGAGTAGGAAGGGAAAACTTTAAAAATTCCCAGATTATACAAATCATAAGTTTATTCACAAACATTCCAACCCCAGGCTTCAGAAAACTTCATCTGTAGACAGATTCTCACTTTTTACAACTCTGGAAGGCAATGCCTCACACCTGTATTGAAGTGGGGAGGAATTGCCAAGGTATCTAAATTGTTAAGAAATAATAAAGAATTAATAGTTGGAGGCAGTTTGGCAATATGGGATCAGGTGTTGTGTACTCAGGCTTGAATCCATGCTGGCTGTCTTCCCAGCTGTGTGGCAGACCATTTGCTGGACTTCTCTGGTGCTCCTTCCTTGGAGGAGACTAACAGGGAGCTCATGAGTGCTGGCTCTGGAAGCCAACTGCATGCCTGCAAAGCCTGGCTCTGCCATGTGCTGTGGCTGACTGCAGCACCTAGGGAAACAGACATTCTGGCTCTGTTTCCTTATGTGTAACCTGGGCATAATAATAATTATCTCTGAGGGTCATTGTGAGGATTATCTTCCTAAAAGAAATATTATTTAAAAATGGTTAACACAATGCCTAGCACTTAGTAAATGAGCCATACATGGAAGCTGGTACAGTTACTCAACCTAGCAGACTCTGGCTTTTCAAGGAAGAGTGAATAAAAGTAACAATTTGTTCATGCCTGCAGAGTCCTTTTTTTTTCTTTTAACTGATCAAATGCATGTGAGGTTTTAAGCACCCAGGAGGTCAGATTTTATAAAACCATCATTGCAATTAGCTAGCTTAGGAGGCAGGAAATGGAAAATAGTTTTGAAAGGCAATTGGCCAAGGGATTTCACCATCTATTTTCTTGTAAAAATTCTAAAGTTCTACAAGGGGAAGTGGTATCTCCCATGAACACCTGAATAGTGATTTTATTGCGCAACTGATTAATTGGGACTTACACTCATACTGCAGTGGTAACTAACATGTATTGAGTAAAAGATGTTTTTGATTCTGGGCTAAATTGCTTTACCTCTCTCATTTATTTTTCACAATAATGCTTGGAGATCGCATCCCTTTTTTGGGGAGGGTAAAGGCCAAATTCCTTAACTCATTCTACATGGCCTGTAATGGTTTGGCCACTGTAGCCTCCAGTGAAAACATTCTCCCCTCACCCACAACCCTCCTTTTATTAATTCATTCATTCACCAGCCTTTCATTCATTCATTCCATAAGTATTAACCAAGCATCCCATGATGGGTCAGATAGTGCTCCAACACTGAATACAGCAAGTCCATGTCCTTTGGAGCTTATGTTCTAGTGGAAGAAACAGGCAATGGAAATAAATGCATAACATTATGGAGAAAAAGTATTGAGAATGTGGGAAGTAGAAAGAGGTGCCATTTTAGATAGGGTAGGAGAAATCTGGGCAAAAATCAAAGAATGTATAAGAGGGAGTAGAGCTTGATTTTGTCTGGGTGATAGACATTCCACACTGATGGAACAAAAGAGCAACAGCCCTGAGGCCGGGGGTGCTTGACATGTTCAGGAGTGGGTGAGTGCTGTACGATGAAGTCCCTAGTACCAATATTACCTTCATTTTACTGTCCAGGAAACTGAGACTTAGAGAACTACAACATAGCCGAGGTGACACAGCTAGGAAGTGGCAGAGGTAGGGCTGGTGCCCACTGAACACTTCTGGAGTCTGTGCTCCTAACTTCTGTGATGCCTACTGCACAATATTCTTCACTTCTTTCATGCTGAGGGCTCTCTGTGTGTCAGGAAGCAGGACAGCGCAGCCCTTTCTTTCTCCCTCAATTCCTTATCCCAGTTAAAAAGCTGATCTAATTTACTCACATGTCTCTTAACTTTTAGAATGTTGCTTATCTGACTTCTTCTTCACTTTCTTCATCATTTTTATGATTCTAAACACCACAGCTTTTCAAATCAATTTGTTGCCTGGGGTGGAATTTATGTACGGATGCATTGCTGTGGATTTCCACCCCCTGTTTATTCCAGTGCAAGAGTGACTTATTCACTAAAGCAAATAATGTTCCCCTCCACTACCTCATTTGGTGGGAGCAGTTGTAGTTCGTGTGACAATGTAGGGCTGATTCTCATGCCTACTCTATGAGCAAATGTAAAATATACTGTTTTGTGTTATTATCACAAAAAATTACCTCGTGAAACAAAATATAGTTTTCATTTTCTTGTTCCTCCTCTTCCCACAATTATGTAACCTAATCTGCCTATAACTATTGTCATGCTAAAAACATCACATGAGATCAACCGGAACTACATGTTGGTATGTACATTTTCCGAAAAATTGCTGCCTTCATTTTGAGTGGAAGAGTAAATCAAGTTGGCTGTTTCTCATTTTGTAATACCATTCATGGAGGGTGCATGATTATTATGAGCTTCTTACGTAGTTATGGTGATATAAATCCAATAGAAAAAGGGGAACAAAGAATATTTTATAGGAAACATTTTTAAGAATAAGAGTACAGTTACTTTATTTAAACATTTTAAAACAGGTAAAATAGGCAAATGATTAGAACAGGAAGTGGGCATATTTAATACTATTTGGTGCCACAAACTGAGATTTTTCTGTAAGTTGTCTTATAAAAGACTTCTTAATGTTTTAGCTAAGCAGATCAATAAGGCCATCCATAAACTTTGTCTTCTCTAATTCCTGAAAGACTGGCTGAAGACATAAAAATATTATTAATTTTGACTGAAATATGAACATTATAAATATTACTGAATGGCGTAAATCTACCATGCTAGGGTATGGCAGCTCTACTAGTGCAAAATTTTTGTTACAGTAATCTTTCTCTTGTCAACAATCTTGCTTTATTTATTCTGCACCACCTGGCATGAGCAATGTGTCCAAATACTATAGGAGTGTGAACAGCTCTGCTATTTTTTCATAGCATCAAATATCGTCCCCAAATCCCAACAGATCTGTGATTTGTAGAATTCTTTGCAAAGGCTGCAAGTGGCTCATATTTTTAAATTGTTCTTTATGTGAGATTCTAGTGAAAATCAAAAGATCCTTGACAGAAAATTGTAGCATGAGAATTAGAGACGGACAAATGGAGGAAAGCTTTTATGTCTTGTTTTCAGAGTATTTTCACATTCCAGAGGTAATTAAAAGATAAACAATTATAAAATCTTTAGTAATATGTATTGATTTTTAGTGAACAGACCCTTAAAGTAATGGGAAAGATGATGGCTTATTTTCTTACTTTTATTTAGAGTCATTCTGATGTAGGAAAGCAGGAATGATGTGTTTGTTATTTCGTTGATTTGACTACATCTAATTAGATATTGATTCTGAACTCTGTACAAAGTAGATCGTGAGACAAGCTGGAGGACAATAATGAGTGAAGGCCCAAGTTTCCTTCATCTTTCCCACAATTAGTTATTTTTCCCCCACACTGAGTTCTTGAGTTACAACAAAAAATGAATCAATAATGATTTATTTAAGAAATTGGGTCATAGTTATGAATCAATGTCAGCTAATACAATATAAGCTAAGAAATTTATAGTCAATTTAAAGTAATAAGACATTTGAAGGATAATATATTTCAAAGCATTTCCAATTATTTGCTTCTAGATATAGCTAATAAATTATATCCAGACTACCATATTGCTAAAGGAATACATTTAAATGAATAGATAAGAATGATTTGATGGAAATATGTTTACCTATAGAGTTTGAGTATTTCCCTACATATGTTTTGCACTATAAAGTTACTTAATAAAATTATTCCTGATGTATAGGAGAGAAGGAACACAAGGCTAATCACTGTCTATTCCTCAATTTTAAAAATTATTACAGATCAAACAAATGAGGCTTTGCTATATCAAATATGACTTTTAGCCATTATTCTACTATCCCTAAGACTATGTAATTCTCATCTTTGTAACTGCAGAATGTATCATTCTTACAGTAGAAATGAAAGAAAATGTTTAAGAGAAAAAGTATTTCCCCCGGCATTTTAGATTCTGCCTGTGTGGCCAGCAACCGTGTCACTTAAAACTATTTACATAAAGACATGGCACAGACTGGGATAGAATAATATGACACTTTCATAGCCTTATTCTAAATCTGATCTTATTTGAAGAAGGAATAAAACCCAAAGAAGGCTCAAATTTTGCTTCAGAAGTATGCTGCCTCTTTCAGTACATATTCCTGAAGAATATCTTGTTTCATAAAGCAAATCCAATATTAGAGTGATACTTTCTGTAACACTAAGCTGTATTTTAAATAGCACCTTGGCCTTTCATCAGAAATTGGGCCTCAGATACTAAACTTCAGATTCCCTAGAAATAAAGTGGGAAAGTAAACTCCTTAAAATGCCTGCTTAGAGAAATTCTGAAGGGAAATGAGATGGTCTGTGAATGTGTTTTTAATTTCCTTGTGGAAAAGAATGTTCATCTGAAATCAATTTTACGAACGCTTTTTAAAAGCTAGTGGGTCAAGTACATTCTATTTGACCTGCAAAGTTGGCATTGGGCCTACCCACATTTACCTGAACTACCCTTCTTTTTTTAAAAAAAATTATTGCAGTATGATTAATATACAAAAAGTTGTACATATTTTATACATTCATGAACAACATGATGAGTATACAACATGATGTGTTTGAAGGTAAGTGTACACTTATGAAACTGTCACCATAATCCATGACATAAATCTATCCACCAGCTCCAAAAGGTTCTTCCTGCCCTAGTTATTTGTTATATTTTTGTAATAATGTCACTTGACATAGAATCCACTCTTAGTAAAATTCTAAGTGTACAACACAGTATTGTTAACTATAGTTTCTATGATGTACAATAAATTCCTAGAATGTATTCATCTTGTATAACTGAAACTTTGTGTGCTTTGACTAATACCACCCCATTTCCATCTCCTTGCTCCAGCCTGTGGAAACCTCCATTCCACTCTCTGCTTCTATGAATTTGACTATTTCAGATTCATCATATAAATAATATTATAAAGTATTTGTTCTTCTGTGTCTGGCTTATTTGATGTAGCATAATGTACTTCACTTTATCCATGTTGTCACAAATGGCAGGATTTTCTTTTTAAAGTCTGAATAATATCATATATTAATATATGATATTATTTATATATTATATACATAACATACAATTATATATTGTAATATATCCTGTATATGTGCTATGTTTAGAAGATGTAATTATGAGTTATATGATTATAACATTAAAATAATATTTACTATTAATAATAGTATATATGATATGTATATACCACATTTTCTTCATTCATTGACAGTCATTAAGTTGCTTCCATATCTTGGCTATTATGAATAATACTGCAATGAATATAGGAGTGCAGATGTAGTTTCATATGCTTTTGTGTTTCTGTTTAGCAGTCTTCAGTTTCAAACTGAATAGTTCCCTTTAGCACTTCTAAAGCAGGTCTAATGATGATTAACTCTCTCAGTTTTTGTTTGTCTGGGAATATCTTTAACCTTCATGTCTGAAGTATAGGGATAGTATTCTTGGTTGGCAGTTTTTTCCTTTAGCACTTTGAATTTAGTGTCTCACTCTTTCCTAGACAGTCTGATTTCTCATGAGGCTTCCTATGTATGTAACAAATTGTTTATCTTTTGCTGCTTTCAAAATTCTCTCTTTGTCTTTAACTTTTGATAATTTTATTATAATGTATCTTACTGTAGACTTCTTTTAGTTCAACCTATTTGGGTGCTTTGGGCTTCATAATTCTGGATGTCCATTTTTTTTGTTAGATTTGAGAAGTTTTCATCCACTATTTCTTTAAATATGCTTTCTACGCTTTCTCTTTTTCTTATCCTTCTGAGACTTTCATAATATGTATATTGGTTTATTTGATGGTGTCTCATGGGGTTTTTTCACTCTATATTATTCTGTTTTCTTTTTGTTCCTATGACTGGATAAATTCAAATGACTTGTCTTCAAGTTTACTGATTTTTTTTCCTGCTTGATTGAGCCTGGTGTTGAAGCTTTCTTTTGAATTGATCAACTCAGTTATTGTATTCTTCAGCTCTGGAATTTCTATTTGATTCTTTTTTTTATTTTATACTTCTTTGTTCAGCTTCTTATTTTGTTCATGTTTTGTTTTTCTGTTATTTTCTTAGAGATTTACTGTGCTCTCTTCTAGCCTACTTAACTTCTTTAAGGAAGTTATTTTGAATTCTTTGTCAGGAAGTTCATAAATCTTCAAAAAACCTCTCACAAAATCAATGAATCCAGGAGCTGGGTTTTTGAAAAGATCAACAAAATAGACCACTAGCCAGACTAATAAAGAAGAAATAGACAAGAATCAAACAGGCACAATACAAAATGATAAAGGGGATATCACCACTGGTCCCACAGAAATACAAAATACCATCAGAGAATACTATAAACACATCTATACAAATAAACTAGAAAATCTAGAAGAAACGGATGAATTCCTAGACACATACACCCTCCCAAGACTAAACCAGGAAGAAGTCGGATCCCTGAATAGACCAATAACAAGTTTTGAAATTGAGGCAGTGATTAATAGCCTACCAACCAAAAAAAGCCAAGGATCAGATGGATCCACAGCTGAATTCTACCAGAGGTACAAAGAGGAGCTGGTACCATTACTTCTGAAACTATTCCAAACAATAGGAAAAGAAGGACTCCTCCCTAACTGTTTTTATGATGCCAGCATCACCCTGATACCAAAACCTGGCAAAGACACAACAAAAAAAGAAAATTTCAGGTCAATATCCCTGATGAACATTGATTCAAAAATCCTTGATAAACTACTGGCAAACCGAATCAAGCAGCACATCAAAAAGCTTATCCACCACAATCAAGTTAGCTTCATCCCTGGGATGCAAGGCTGGTTCAACACACACGAATCAATAAATGTAATTCATCACATGAACAGAACCAATGACAAAAAACACATGATTATCTCAATAGATGAAGAAAAGGTCTTCAATAAAATTCATCACCCCTTCGTGCCAAAAACTCTCAATAAACTAGATATTGATGGAACATATCTCAAAATACTAAGAGCTATTAATGACAAACCCATAGCCAATATCATACTGAATGGGCAAAACCTGGAAGCATTCCCTTTGAAAACCAACACAAGACAATGATGCCCTCTCTCACCACTCCTATTCAACATAGTATTGGATGTTCTGGCCAGGGCAATCAGGCAATAGAAAGAAATAAAGGTATTCAAATAGGAAGAGAGGAAGTCAAATTGTTTCTATTTGCAGATGACATGAATCTATATTTAAAAAAAACCCCATCGTCTCAGCCCAAAATCTCCTTAAGCTGATAAGCAACTTCAGCAAAGTCTCAGGATACAAACTCAATGTGCAAAAATCACAAGCATTCCTATACACCAATAATAGACAAATAAAGAGCCAAATCATGAGTGAACTCCCATTCACAATTGCTACAAAGAGAATAAAATACCTAGGAATATAACCTACAAGGGATGTGAAGGACCTCTTCAAGGAGAACCACTTCTCAAGGAAATAAGACAGGACCCCAAAAATGGAAAAACATTCCATGCGCATGGATAGGAAGAATCAATATTGTAAAAATGTCCGTACTGCTCAAAGTAATTTATAGATTCAATACTATCCCCATCAAGCTACCATTGACTTTCTTCAAAGAATTAGAAAAAATACTTTAAATTTTATGTGGAAGCAAAAAATAGCTCATATAGCCAATACAATTTTAAGCAAAAAGAACAAAGCTGGAGGCATCACATTACCTGACTTTAAACTATATTACAAGGCTACAGTAACTAAAACAGCATGGTACTGGTACCAAACCAGATCTATAGACCAATGGAACAGAACAGAGGCCTCAGAAATAACACCACACATCTACAACCACCTGAACTTTGACAAACCTGACAAAAACAAGCAATGGGGAAAGGATTCCCTATTTAATAAATGGTGTTTGGAAAATTGGCTAGCCATATGCAGAAAACTGAAACTGGAACCCTCCCTCACACCTTATACAAAAATTAACTCAAGATGGATTAAAGACTTAAATGTAAAACCTAAAACCATAAAAACTTTAGAGGAAAACCTAGGCAATACCATTCAGGGCATAGGCATGAGCAAAGACTTCATGACTAAAACACCAAAAGCTATAGGAACCAAAGCCAAAATTGACAAATGGAATCTAGTTAAACCAAAGAGCTTCTGCACGCAAATGAAACTATCTTCAGAGTGAACAGGCAACCTACAGAATGGGAGAACATTTTTGCAATCTATCCATCTGAAAAAGGGCTAATATCCAGAATCTACATGGAACTTAAACAAGTTTACAAGAAAAAAAACAAACAATCCCATCAAAAAGTACTTGAAGGATATGAACAGACACTTCTCATAAGAATACATTTATGCAGCCAATAAACCTATGAAAAAAAGCTCATCATCACTGGTCATTAGCAAAATGCAAATCAAAACCACAACGAGATACCATCTCACACCGGTTAGAATGGCAATCATTAAAAAGTCAGGAAACAACAGATGCTGGTGAGGATGTGGAGAAATAGGAACACTTTTACACTGTTTGTGGGAGTGTAAATTAGTTCAACCATTGTGGAAGACAGTGTGGCGATTCCTCAAGGATCTAGAACCAGAAATACCATTTGACCCAGCAATCCCATTACTAGATACATACCCAAAGGATTATAAATCATTCTACTATAAAGACACATGCACATGTATGTTTATTGCAGCACTGTTCACAATAGCAAAGACTTGGAACCAACCTAAATGTCCATCAGTGATAGACCGGATAAATAAACTGTGGCACATATATACCATGGAATACTATGCAGCCATAAAAAATGATGAGTTCATGTCTTTTGCAGGGACATGGATGAAGCTGGAAACCATCATTCTCAGCAAAGTAACACAGGAACAGCAAACCAAACACCACATGTTCTCACTCATAAGTGGGAGCTGAACAATGAGAACACATGGACACAGGGAGGGGAACATCATGGAATGGTGGGCTAGGGGAGGAATAGCATTAGGAGAAATACCTCATGTAGATGATGGGTTGATGGGTGCAGCAAACCACCATGGCATTTGTACATCTGTGTAACAAACCTGCACTTTCTGCACATGTATCCCAGAACTTAAAGTACAATTAAAAAAAAAAAAAAAAAAGAAAAACTGTCCTTTGGTTTTCTACTAGATTTCCACTGGGTCTATGCAATTCATTTCTAGGCAATAGCATCAAAGAATGCAACAATTTTTGACCATCTGGATAAGTGCATTGCTAGTCATAGAAAAAATATATAAAATATAATTTGGAAGAAAATTCTAGTTTCTGCCACACAGTGATTGACTTAACATAATCTTATCTCTTGCAACATACATATAGAAATTATGGATAAGTTATATCAAAAAATATTTGTAAGTTTTCTTTCAAAGAAATGAATGGAAAGCCAATATTCCATAAATGAAGAGATATGGTAAAGCCAGGAGTTTTAGAGAGAATGTGTAGTCTGGTGATTAGAAATCCTGATCCAAATCCTCAGTGTAATTTGCTGATTCATTCCAATATTAATGACAACACCAACAACAAGCCAAATTTTTGAATAATTCATTGACAAAAGTAGATATTTTAATAGAAATTGAAGAGTAAGTAAAAATGAATAAAAATGTATACAGCACAAAGAAAATTGTCATACAGTCTGTGTGCTACACAGAGATGTATTGTTTTTAATCTATGTATTTGGAAAGAAGATTAAAGGTTAATAATCTAAAAATCTAAGTCAAAAAATAACAATATAAAACTATAGAATAAAAAAGTGAAAATTAATTAATTAGAAACAAAAGAACAATAGAGAGGATAGAGTCAACTCCCCGTTGTCTGAAAAGATTGATCTAGGTGAAAGAAGAATATTAAGAATGTACAGGGGATGACAAGAGGTAATGTGTCCATGTTTTAATATTGTGTGTTTATACTAAAGAATTATCTGCCAACATATTTGGAATTTAGAAGTAATAAATAACTTTCTGTAAAAATATGCATTTATATATGCTACCACAAATGATTCGAAAGAACACAGAAAATCTAATACTCTATGACCCTTAAGAAATCAGATTAGTTGTTAATAAATCACCTATCCCTCCTCCCACAAAATGCACACACACATAACTAATACAGCTAAACCAAAAAAATACCTACTAGGTTCAGATTGTTAGCCAAGTTACAGCAGATGTTCAAGGAATAAGTAATTCAAACTGGATTCAAGCTCTTCAAAAGAATAAAGAGATTTTCCCATCTCATCTTATGCTGCTTTTATTACTTTGTACATTGACAATATAAAAAGGGAAATTATAGAGCAATCTCACAACTGAATGTAGATACACATGTTTAAATAAAATCCAGCTACTCCAAATCCTGGGTGACATAAAATAAATAAGATCAGGATTAGGTAGGGTGTGTTTTGTGATGCAAGAATGGTTTGGCATTGGAAAACCTACATGGGCAATTCACCGCATGTCAGGATGCTTTTGACTTCAAGTAAGATGGAGGATAACAAAAATAACAGGTATTATTTTACAAAACAAGCCAAGATGTTGGATGAGTTTAGGGCTAACTTAGGAGCACAACTGTGTTACCAGGGACTTAGGTTCCATTATAACTTTGCAATATTTAGTGTGTGATGGTTTCCTTGGACAGTTGTGTAGATTAGTTCTTTCCATGTTCTCTTTCTGGAATCCCCAAGCAAGAATACATTTTATGTCTCATTGGCCAGGTCATGTCATTCATTTATATTTAAACCAATCACTGAGATAGATAATAGAATTACCATGGTTAATTCAGACTAATCAAAATTCACCCTTGAAATTGAGGAGCAGTCCAGCTTATGAACTACATGACCTATCTATACTTGAATACAATCAATGTTCTCTTAGTAAGGTAGACCTGAAATAATATCTTGGACACAGCATGCAGTGTTGACAAATAAAGGAAAATATGAAATCATTTTCATAGTTATAGAAATAACAATGGATGAAATTCAACATTAATTACAGAGTAAAAACAATAAAACCAGTTTAAAAAATGAGAAAGTGAAATAAATGAACATATTAAAGACTATCTTCCAAAACCTTAAAAAGTATTTATTTACATCCATAAGTGATTAAAGATGCCAGCTATTTTCACCTGTATTAAACATTTTAATAGCTGTCATTCCTCCTCAGATATCTGAAATGGAATAGAAAGAACCTGGAATAAAATGTAAGGATTGGCTAGAAAGAGAAAAACTTTGTTGCAGATACTAGGATCATCTGCATAAAATGTATTAGAGAATATATTGTCAATTAATATATGAACTGGCTTAAAGTGTTTCTGGTTACAAAAGTGTATGTATATATCTACATATTATTTAGTTATGCAGTCAAGTTAAAAATGTACCTAAAGCTTGAAGCACAAAAAATGTAATTTATAATAGCAACAAAAACAGTGAATTAGCTAGCAATAAATTCTTTAGAAATCCTCATGGAGAAAATTATAAAATACGTTAAATTAAAAGTCCTATTTTCCTCAAATTCCTTGGTAAAAAAATAAACATACCAACTTGTTAGGATTGTTTGGAGATTAAATGATGTAATATGTATAAACCATTTCACACTGTTCCTTGCAAAACAATTGCTAAAAAAAGATGGGTTTTAGTAAATTTTTATAAAAATAGTTCATTGTTTTAAGAACTTATGAAATACCTCCTAAGAGCTCTGAAGTTCCTCTAAGCAATTATAAACCACAAGTGACATTCATATTTTTCAGCTAATTTAAATCAAGTACCCCCAATTCTTATCTAAACCAAAGCTGGTTCCACCCTTGGCAATGAGTTGTCTTATTGCTTATGTACACAGTGTGTCCTATACCCACTTTTCAACTTACGTTTTTTACCTTTTAACTGTGTACTTGTAGGAATGTTTTATGCTCCCCCAAAGAAAGCAAATTCTCCAAATGTGTGGATAATCCTTCCTCCTTTTCTATCCCATGCAACATGTAGTATTCATTAATTTATTAGTCAAATATTTTTGAGTGACTACTCTGTACTTGGCACTAGTCCAGTTTCATGGAATACATCAACAAACAAAGCCTGCAAAATCTCTTGCTCTCGTGGAGATTGCATTTTAGTGAGGGAGACAATGGCTAAACAATAAACATGAGAAATCAGGAAGCTATCATGGAAGAGATGTTTATCTATTCTATTTTTATATTTCCTGGGCACATAGCTAGACTATATTTCCCAGGTCATCTTGCAGTTAGATGTGCTCTATGACTACATTCTTGCCAGTGAGACTGGAAGCAGAGGGTGCCATTTTCTGGCCAAGGCTGACATGACCCTGCATGTTCACCTTCATTTGTCTTCTGACTTCATGCATCAGAAGGTCCCAGGAAATGATGGAGCCACAGAATGGAAGGGGCCATGCACTGAATCACTATGTAAAGAAAAGCTGCCCTCTGACCAGAAACGCAGCAATGACTGTTTCACCTGTGACAAATAAAATTGTATTGTGTTTGGTTCTTAAGTGGCTTTATTTATACTGCAATCTAGCATTGGCTTTATTTATGCTGCAATCTAGCATTCTTTGAGTAAAATAACTATATGGTCAGTTTGAAGGTATTCTCTGCAAAGAGAAATACAAAAACAGGCAAGGTAGATGGGCATGGGGTACCAAGATTTGGTTGATCGCAATTTTAATTAGAATGTTAGGGTCACTTTATTGAGAAGGTGAAGGTATTAGTCTTCTAGAGCTGCCATTACAAATACTGCAGACTGGATGGCTTAAACAGAAATGTATTTTCTCACAATTCTGGAATTGAGAAGTCCGAGGGTAAGGTGTAGGTAAGATTAGTTTCTTCTGAAGACTCTCAACTTGGTATGTAGATGGGCATTTCCTCCTGCGTCTTCACAGAATTTTTTTTTCTGAATGTCCCCAGCTCCCAAAGGCCAGATAGAGTATGGGCTTTATCCAGTGCCTAATGTCCATCTACTATTGTGAGGGGATGTATTAGTTTGCCAGGGCTGGTGTAATAAAGTACCACAAACTGGATGCTTAATAAACAAAAATGTATTGTCTCAGAGTTCTGGAGGCCAGAAGTCCTAAATCAAAGTGTTGGCAGGCTTGGTTCCTTCTGAAGACTGTGAGGGAAGGATCTGTTTCAGGCCCCTTTCCTTGGCCTGTACATGGCCATCTTTACATTCATGGTCTTGTCCCCATGTGCATGCCTGTCTCGAAATTCCCCCATTTTATAAGGACACCAGCAACATTGGATTGGGACCTACAATGACCTTACTTTAACTTAATTACCTCAGTGAAGACTCATATTTACAAATACATTCACGTTCTGAGGTGCTGGGGATTAGGACTTCAACATATGAATTTTCAGGGGCAACAGTTCAGTCCATAACAGTAGTATTTCACAAAGTCTTGAAATAAGTGTGAAGGATATTCCAGCAGATATCTCAGGGAAGAGCATTCTGTTAATTTCAGCATAATGACTATAAGGCAGGAGTTTGCCTGGAATGTTCAAGTCATACCAAAGAGACCACCGTTGTTGGAGTTTTTATCTTAGCTAAAGTAGGAAACCACTGTAGGGTTTTTAGTGGAAGAGTGACATCATCTGATTTAATGACTTAAAGAGATTATTCTGGGTGTTTTGATGAGAATAACTGTAAGGGGAGGTAGGAAGACTAGTTAGGATGTATCGCAATAAACCAGATGAGAGTTGATATTCAGTTCAGGTTGGTGTTGGGAGTAGTGATAAATGACCAAATTTTGCATATGTTTTGGAAGTAGAGCCTGCAGTATTTGCGTATAGTATAAATGTGGGGTGTAGGCAGAGAAGAGTTAGGGACAACTCCATAATTTTTGCCTGAGCAACTGGAAGGTGTGATGATGCCATAAAACTGAGATGGGAGAGTCAGAAAAGTTGATGGAGGGTTTTGTTTTGGACATGAGATGTCTGTTGGTTTTATATTGGTGTTAAAACACATGAAATTCCTGGTATTTAATTGCATATAACTATAAAATTAGCAATTTAGCGTCATTCACCCTAATACAAGTCTGGAGTTTAGAAGAAAGATCTGGGAATCATCAGTGTAAGATGATATTTCAAACTGTATTGTAAGAGCAGATCACTGTGATGGTTACTGTCCAACCAGAAGCAGAAACCATACAATTTTAACTGGAGGATGCAATTAAAATAGATGTTAGGTATTACAGCAACAAGAAGACAACAAAGCACTAATAAGGAATCACATATGTAATGACTTCACACCTTGGCTGGGGAAACAAAATAGAGTTTGGGATTAATCAAATTTAAAGGCTTGGAAGAGAGGTCCATGGGGCTAGGGCTCAGACCTCTGAGGAGGTGACACCATGTGCCTGGTGCTTCTGAGAGGGCATAAGGAGACTGATTCCGGTAATGTAGGGTGCGAGGACCCTACAATCTCTCCAAGGAAAGTTTGAAAAACTGCCACTGCTGGAATTAGCTGTGTCTTCCAGTGTGATGTGCCATTGTGGTTCAAGTTTCTTCTCCCTCTCCCAATCTTTTGATTTACCTGTTGTGCCTCCAAATGGCAGAGCATAAATGGGACCAGCAGACAAAAGAGAAGTGTGATTTGCAGAGTTCCAGTCCCAGCTTCACAAAACAGAATGTGGACCAGGTGTCATTACAGTCTCATGGCTGTAATCTCAGCACTTTGGGATGCCAAGGCAAGTAGATTGCCTGAGGCTAGGAGTTTGAGACCAGCCTGGGCAACATAGCAGGGTCCTGTCTTTACAACGTATTTGAAATACTAGCCAGGTATGGTGGCAAGGGCCTGTAGTCCTAGCTGCCTGAGAGGCTGAGGAGGAAGTATTGCTTGAGCCCAAGAGTCCAAGATTACAGTCAGCTATAATCATGCCTCTATACTCCTGCATTTAGGCTGGAACTAAAACAACAAAAAGCGGAATCACCAAGAGTGACCCAAAGAGTGAACGTAGATAGTGCCTCAAGTCCCGGAACACTCCCTTGAGGCATCAAGCAGAATAAGAGCAAAGGAGACATAGAAGGAACAATCAGTGAGGATGGAGGAAAGCTAAAAGAATCCTTGATAGCCCAGTGAATGAAGCGCTTTAAAGAAGAACTGTTTATCAGTTGTGTACAATGTTAAAAAAAAAACTAGTAAATTGTGAACCAATAATTAATTAATGTATTTTACTATATATAGTCATTGGTAACTTGATCATTTGGTGAAGTGGGGGGAACAAAAGGCCTTTTGGGATTTTACGAAGGAAATGGAGTAGAGAAATTAAAGACTTCAGTATACATAGCATTTTGCTGTAGTAGGAAGCAGAGAAATGAGGCAATATTTAGAAGTCAAGATGAGATTTCTTTTTAAACAATGGGATAAATGGTAGCAGGTTAGTATATTGATGGGAATGATGCAGTAGAGAGGGAAATATGGATTGTATAGGAAATTGACTGAACAATTTCTGAAACAATGCCCTTGGGATGGCAAGAAGAGGTGGAATCAAGTGCACACATTAAGAGATTTTCTTTAGGTTGGAGCATGGATAGTGCATCTCTGATCACAGAAAGGATGGTGAGTTTGTGAGGACAGATGCTGGATGGAAAGCATGCAGATGTGGTAGTGGAATTTGTTGACATTCTTTCCTGGTTGCTTAAAAGATTGCTTAAATTTTCCGTGTCATCAACTGAGAGTGAGGAGAGCAGAGAAAAATGTATGTAATAGTGAAGAGAGCAAGACAGTCAATAGATAAGGGCATGAAATTAGACTTTAACTCTTACAGCCCCAGTTTCTTCACCTTCAAAATACAGCTAAATCCTAATGCTTTGTGCAAAATAAGAGTTCTACAATCTCCCCACAAAATGAAGAATATGATATGATGTTAGATATGTATTATTAACGATAAGATTTACACAAAATAAAAGCTAAATAATTTCATAGAAAAATGGCCATGGAGATTAATTATATATATATTCATATACATATAATTAATAATAATCATCATCATATATATGAAACCTAAAATTTTTCAAAAAATCTTTTAACACAAAAAGTTATTTTTCACTTTCTGTATTAGTCCCTTCTCATGCTGCTATGAAGAAATAACCAAGACTGGGTAATTTATAAAGGAAAGAGGTTTAATTGATTCACAGTTCTGCAGGGCTGGGAAGGCCTCAGGAAACTTCCAATCACGGCAGAAGGGGAAGCAAACACGTCCTTCTTCACAAGGTGGCAGGAGACAGAAGTGCTGAGCAAATGGGGAAAAGCCCCTTATAAAACCATCAGATTTTCTGAGATCTCACTCACTATCTTGAGAACAGCATGAAGGTAACCGCACCCATGATTCAATTACCTCCCACCAGATCCCTCCCACGACACGTGGGGATTGTGGGAACTACCATTCAAGATGAGATTTGGATGGAGACATGGCCGAACCATATCACTTTCCGATGAAAATGCGTTTTAAATTGATCTATTACGTATGCATGATCATAAAAAAATTGGGTTAAAAATCATTAAACTGAACACTTCTTGAAGTCGGAGATAATGTCAAGTCTTCGGCATTAAATGCCAGCACTCATTTGTAGTAGCAGTCCAGTAAATATTTTTGAGCTAATTAATAGAGCAATGCTAATATGTCAAATATTATTTATGAGAGAAGAAGAGAGAGAAAGAGAGAGAATGTATCAGACAAAACAGCATCATAGGTAGTATAAACCATGGTATTGGTCCGTGGCCTGTTAGGAACCGGGCCTCACAGCAGGAGGTGAGCCACGGTGGGCGAGTTAGCATTACTGCCTGAGCTCTACTTCCTGTCAGATCAGCAGTGACATTAGATTCTCATAGAAGCTCAAACCCGATTGTGAACTGTGCATGTGAAGGACCTTGCATAGGGTTGCAAACTCCTTTTGAGAATCTAATAAGTGTAATGCACTTGAATCATCCTGAAACTATTCTCTCCAACCCCCTGCCTGATCCATGGAAAAACTGTCTTCCACAAAACTGCTTCCTGGTGCCAAAAAGGTGAGGACCACTGGTATAAATCCTTCTTTTCTGAAGCGATAAAATGTATCCTCAGTCTTCTTAAGATATTTCTAAGTCTAGTAACAAAGTATCTGATAACTAAATATATAAGAATATTCTCTTTTTGAGCTATTATTGGATTTATAACTTTGGGAACACAAGCAGTCCTGAATAATTATTACTGGGACAAATTAATACTTCAGGTTTAATATTTTCTTTTAAAATCACTTCATGGGAGGACAGATTCTTTGTACTGATAGATCTTAAATGAGATGCTAAAAGAAATGGCAGCAGAGATTAACAGACAAATAATAGTATCTGTCCAGGAACTAATCTGGGAAGACAGCATGACGATTTTTATGGTTAGGAGCATGTAAAGAATGTATTTTCTGCTAATTGAGAATTAGCTGTCAGTAAATTACATGCCCAATTTTGAGGTTAAAGGTCTTTTTACATTTAACTTGTAATTCATGCTATTTTTCTTGTCAAATAGCCTAGGCCGTTGCTATGTCAGATCATTCTTTAGAAGAAATAAGTTTTTCCTCTTGTGGTTTTGAGGAGTAATGAAGTTACAGACATCATTTGTAATCTAGTACATGGAATTAAAGAAAAAATATTAAATGTCTTTTATTTTAACTGTTTTCTTGAGGTATAATTTATATATCGTAATATTCAACCATTTTAAAGTGTACAATTATTTAATAAATTTTAGTAAATTTACAGAGTTGTGCAACCATGACTACAATTTTATAACACTGTCATCATCCTTTTAGGATTCTACATCCCATTTGCAGTCAAGCCCAGTTTCCACTGCCAGCTTTGGTGACCACTAATCTACTTTTTTGTGTGGATATTTCATATAAATGGATTAGGCACTATGTGGTCTTTTGTGTTAGGCTTCTTTCTTTTCAAGATTTTTGAGAATCATCTGTGCTGTAGTAGTTCGTTATTTTTTATTACCAATAGTATTTCATTGCTTAGATATAGTATATTTCATTCATCTGTTCACAAGTTGGTGGGCTTTGGGTTGTTCCCACTTTTGGGCAATGATTACATTTTATATTTCCTCAGCACGTTCAATATTTCCACCTGGACATCCTCCTCCACGTCAGGTTGCATTCCAAGGGGGAACGTGGTGTTGGGGTGCCTGTCTATTCTGACTTCCATACCCAAATGAAGAGCACTCTAGGGTATGGTCCATCCACTCCTGGGACGCTCTGACTTTGGCTCAGGTATTGGAAACTGCTTCTTCCATCTTCATCAGATGGAGCTGGTCTGGTCTCGGATCATGCTTCAATTATGGTTCACTTTTCCAGCTATCCTCCCAGCCTGTTGTGATTTGTCAGTGAGGATGGTTTCATCCCCTAATTGCCAGGATCCTTTAATTAAACTCCATATATTGACCTTCACCTTGGGTGTTCAGCCTCTGTTTTCTAGAATATAGGCAACATGTCTGGGTGTCTGCATCTAAGGGGGTCTCCATCCTTGCTCTCTTACATTAGTTAGGGTCTTTCTGGTTTGCACCATCATATCTTTTTAATCATATTCCTTGGGAACAAGAATTAGAAATGTAGGTTTTGTACTTTCCACTATGCTGTGGGCTCCTTTTCTGCGAACCGATTTGGTAGTCAGTTTTTGCATGCTAGGTGTCCTTAAATAAATTTCAAAAGATTGCTTGCTTGCCCTATAGTTTTCTAATAAAAATACAAGAAAAACAAGCCAATTAAAACACAAAAAGGCAAAATTATGCCCCTATATACTGGCCACAAAAGCACTTCATAAAGACTTCAGGAACAAAAATCAGTTCCTTTTTGGCAAAGGCATAAATGTCTAGTTCTATATAATGATAGTTTATGTAACCACGATTGCCACCATCAACAACTCAAAACCTATTGGAACTTCTATTGATATCAAAATGATAGTTCTGTCACTGGTGAGTAGGGGAGACTATTTATACAGTGCATTATTCAAATGCATTGGAACAGGGTACACCTTCTTTAACAAGTGCCCTAGTGTTGTCTTGGAATCTAAATAAGGGTGGGCACCATTTCCTAAGTTCAACCCAAAATGCCTGCTTATCTAACCAGAGTCAACACAAATCTAGGGTTTTTTTTTTCTCTTTGCTTGATTTTCTGGGCAAGAAAGTCCATTCCTTCTCTGTTATTCTGTAGGGGGCTTTTCATATCTACTTTATAGGACTTACCCTCTTTTACTGCAATTTACAGTTTCATTGCAATTTATAAACTTCTTCATTAGATTATAAAGTTCTTTGATGTATGAATGCTTTTTCTTTCCTGCAAACTCTCACAATTTAATTTACTTTACAATTAGCACTAAATTAGTGCTTGTTGAATTGATAAATGAATGAGGAAATGGTGAAATAGTTGATAGTTAACTTCTGCTATTTGCTCTTTATTGCAAATTGTTTGCGAAGTGGACTATGAGATGAAGTTTAGTTTGCAGAATGTTTATTAGAGTGCCCTTGAAAAATAAGGGGAGTGTATTCGTGCATTCTTGCACTGCTATAAAGAAATACCTGAGACTGGGTAATTATAAAGAAAAGAGGTTTCATTGGCTCATGGTTCCGCAGGCTGTACAGGTAGCATAGCTGGGGAGGCCTTAGAAAACTTTTAATCATGGCAGAAGACAAAAAGGAAGCAGGCATGTATTATGTGGCCAGAGCAGGAAGAAAGAGAGGGAAGTGGGAGGTGCTACACACTTAGAAACAACCAGATTTAGTGAAAACTCACTCACTATCATGAGAACAGCAAGGGGGAAGTCTGCCCCCATGATCCAATCACCTCTTACCAGGTCCCTCCTCCAACCATGGGGATTACAACTGGACATGAGGTTTGTGTAGGGACACAGATACAAATCGTATCAGGGAGGAAGTGGTATTGGGCCTAGAAATTGTTGAGCTGTGTTAAATTCCCTATGATGACCCCAGCTAACCATGCACAAAGCTCTGAAGCCAAAATGACCAGTAGGAGTTGCCCATATTGCATTGAAATGGCAATGCCATCATATCCCTCTTCCATTAGTCAATCAATGGATGTGGGCCACCATGTGCAGGGTGTGATCTGGGCCCAGTTGCTCTTTGCTATGAAGAAATCCCTGAAGGTGCTGACAAGGGGTCCTTCCCTGTAGCAGGATCTGGGTTGTGCATCTCTGTGTCCATCAAGTCTCTCTTTTTCTTTCAACCAAAATGTTAGTTAAGGCAATATCATAGTCACATTCTGCTGTTTTCTTTTCCTAAATTTTCCATCTCTATTACAAAAGACCACTGTAGTGTATGTTGAATTCTGCTATGCTGCCAAAATAGCATTTTTGTGTACCATAAGTATTTTTTAAAAGTTGCATCAAATTTTTGGCATAAATGACCAATAATTTTAGTTTAAAATTAAGAGCAGAGACTTAGAAGACAAATAGATTTTCTAATCATTTTAGAAGTGTCCTAAAATTATTCTGTTTCATCGTTTTTGGTAGATAGTTCTTCCTCTGTCAACATATGTGGGAGAAGTTATTTTACATTAGTGAGACTCTTGGATGAATAATTTATCAAATTGTCAGCAGCTGTTTTTTCTAACAATATATTTTAATGGACTAGTCCTATTTCATTTTTCAAACTTAAAAAATTTAAATTTTCTAAAAATATATTGACAAGCTTTTTTTCACAACTTCTTCTATAATATCAAAGTTGGCAGTGATTTTCTGTCTCCCTATGTGTAATATCAGAACTGAGAGAATTTTTTGTAGATATATAATACTTTATTTTTCAATATTAAGATTTCTTTTTGCTGACAGCCTACTGACCTATTCATTTTGGTTTCTAATAATCTCTCTTTTTCTTATACACCTTTCTTAGCTGTAAGGTTAATTGTAAGCCAAGAAGGGTTAAACCCTTTGTTACGTTCCATGTTGTGCATCACCAGGGGATAATTGGTGGATCTCTTGTTTCCACTGATGTTCCCATCCAAAAGATTAATTTTACTTACACAGGGTTTTGCACATGACAGTGACAATTCTTTATTAGATGGTTCCTGGGAGGTGTAGCTAAGCCAATAAAGATAACTTTTACTTGCATTACCAGGTGATGTTGGCCATTTCCTATTTATAATTCTACTTGTTGAGTGACTGGTCTTACAGAAAGTTTCATATGCATTATCTTATATTAATTATCATTTTGGCTTTGGAAAACAAGTACTATCACCTGCTCTTTAAATAAGATAAACCTGAGGTTCACAGAGAGTTGAAGTGATTTTGTCCAGAGTCCTATAGTAAGGAAACACCAGACCTCATATTCAGGTCTTCTGAGGTCAAATTTCTAGTTTTCAAGTCCTCCAAGTTAGGGGTGTACTAGCAGAGTTCCATTTAGAAAAGGTGTAACTATTGTACTTATCACACGTGCAGTGTAGGTCATAGAACTGGCACTGGTTAATTCAATAATTGACTATGAATTAGATTTTAGAGGGTTATAGGAATTGTAGAAGTAAATATAAAGAAGTACATTTTGGTACTTATCTCAGTCCTGAATTCCCATAAGATCAATTCTCTCGTAAAATGATAAGGTGTTACGCTTAAACAGGGCAGATTGATGACATACTTTTCTTTTCCCCTCTGAAAAGTTCAGTGAAAAGAGAGTGAAGGAATCAAAAGGCATTTACCCAACTGGTCAAAGAGAATGGGGTAGCATCCCTGTCTGCTACATGCACTGCAAGTACTATTCCATCTGCTGGGTCATACGGTGTAAGTGAATGAGCAGCTTGCACAGTACACTGTACACATTACAGAGACGTATTTCACTCTGGGCCCCACTCAAACATTATAAACTGGAAGGCTAACAGAGGTCTTGGTAAATTATTTGTTTCATACACAACTTATGTGAGTATATCTTGCCTACAGTATTCAGATAGGTTGCTAGCTATTATGCGCCTTTCTTAGTGGTAGAAGATATCAGATACAAGATTTAGCCCTTAATTTTGGAAAATAGATCTCAACGTGCTTCAGAACTCTCAAGTTCCTGGAATTTCACTGAAGTAGCAGATTGCTGAAATTTTGTTGGATTTATTTCCTACTCTCTGGTATGCATGCATTTTGCCAGAATATTTCTACTTCCTTTTCACCACATTCAATAAGCATGCTATCACTGGTATGATGGACTAGCATAATATCTTGTGGAATGCAGGACGATGAAAGTGTCTCTGGTCTAGATTATGACACAGGACTGCGCATTTCATATATCCCTGAAGTAGGAGAGTGAATAAGTATTTCTGTGTTTGTCTAGTAGTAAATATTAGTAGTTATAGGGGAAAAAAACACTCATTAGACTACTCGCTGCGTGCCTGGTCAGAGGGACTGTATTATTTCCAGCAAAGAACCTCATACAGAACATGATCTACAACTGAAGTTCCCACTTGATTAAATTTATAGTAATCCATTGTCATTGTTTGAGAGCTGTCTCTCTTCCACATAGGCTGAGTAGGGTAATTGAATGAGGATGTGGCTGGTATCTCTGCAATTCTCCCAGGAAGGAAGTATTGATTCTGATTTACTATTTTGGCACACAGTGGCAATTCTAGAGGCTTCCTCTTGGCTTTTCCTACTACAACAGTCCTCACTTTATGGGTCAGGAGAACAACATGGGGATTCTGCCAGTTGCTGGTTATGTCTCTTCCAACTATAATTTCCAAGACTATTAAAATAACCACACAGTGGATTAGGAACCCAAGAGAACCATCCTTAGATGGATCAAAGGCAAATCTCATTAATTACCTGGTCTTCATAAACCCCTACTCTGTCTGGTAAATCTTAATCATGTTTGAGTTCCTAGGAATTATTGTCATTTAAAAGATGGTGTCTAGTAATCCCCCCAACATCCGAGTATTTTCTTTTCTTCAGTTTACTGCTTTGGTAAGTGATCCCAAATAAGGTCTCATTGGAGAAAACTAAAAAGAAAATATACAGTGCAAAATGCTGGCATTGTATCAGATTTCTTTAAGAGAATTTAGCCTTCCATTCAACTGGCTCTAAATCAGTGAAGTGCATCAAGTCTTGAAGTTTACTGGGGAGTCTTGATCCTCTTGTGATGATTCAAGTCAGATTTCTGTTCACAAAACTTAAATTTCCTCACTTGTAGAAGTTAAATAAAACTTTAAAAGAGTGTTCATGTATTTCAATCCTGGGGACAACACCAATAAACTCATGAGACAAACCATTATTGCTTTAGCTGTGCTATCCATTACAGTAATTTTGTCCATGTCCACCTTGTCTCTAGGTGGTAAATTATACCACATATCATCATGGTCAGCAAACTATCGCAAGGACAAAAATCCAAACACCGCATGTTCTCACTCATAGATGAGATTGAACAATGCGAACACTTGGACACAGGAAGGGGAACATCACATACCGGGGCCTGTTGTGGGTCGGGGGAGGGGGTAGGGATAGCATTAGGAGATATACCTAATGTAAATGACTAGTTAACGGGTGCAGCACACCAACATGGCACATGTATACATACGTAATAAACCTGCAAGTTGTGCACATGTACCCTAAAACTTAAAGTATAATAATAAAAATTATACCACATAGACCCCACCATTCTGAAATGCCATCAACCTCATGGGATTAAAAAACCCCATTTTTATAGTAGCATCCCCCATTCTCATTCCTGGCTTAAAGAGTATCATCCACTAGAAGGCTTTTCATGGATTCTGATGCTTCCAGCAAAAATGTGTTTTTTGAAACTCTGGTAAGGATAATATCATCCTGAATGTTCTAGGGTACCTGGATAAAGTACGACTGAGTAGGTACATAAGAATATTACTACATGTTGTATCTCTCTAATGCTTTAGACTCCATCCTGAAGTATTACATGCTTTCCTCTAGACTGAGCATACCAAGAGATTTCTTGCATTACAACTTTATTTGGGATAGGCCACTGTTGTCTTCGAGAAAATGATGAGAGCTACTCCCTGCCACTCAAGCTATGCCACAGAATCCAGAATATTTGGAGTGTGTACTACATCAATAAATTCGACCCAATCCAATATCCTAACATTTTCTACCATAGTCTATTATCTCTAGAATTCATTCCCATATATATTATTCAGGTTTGTACTAGTATACATTGGCAAAATCTTAAAATTATTTTCTTGCATATGGAGCTTCAGCTAGCTTATACATTGTTCTTCTGGGACTTGCTGAGATTTTAGTCTGTTATAAGTCTAGAAGCTATGAGAGGTGACAAGAGTGGGTCTTGAGAAGGATCATTATTCCCTCTATAACTCAGTTACCTCAGAAGAGTTTAGTACAAGTCATTAAGACAAGGAGAGGCTAATGTTCTCAAATAAGAGAGAAAGTACCACTTCTATTTAAAAAATGGCATGGTGGATTTGAGTGTTCACAGTTTTTATTTTCATCAGAATCTGTCCATATATCCCATACCAATTTTCAGAATTTTACTCCTTCCTAATCAAAACTTTAACCTCATCATAAGGGGCTTCACAAGATTTTGAATTTAATTTGTTCACCTGTAGCATCACACTTTGAGCTTGGTTTTCTGAAATGTTGATCCTATCATTATAGAAGATAAATAATTTATTTAGGATAGTCACAGAAAAGTTCTGTGTGTTTTTTTTTTTTTACCTGAAAGTTGACCTGGAAATTTTTGGTCTTGATATCATTTTTTTTTACTCCACATTTACTGGCTTACTCAGAAGTAATAAACCAACCTTACAGTATTTACACTCCTTATTTCCACTATAGTATTCTATTGAGTTGGCTATATGATTTTTCAAAGATGTATCTTCAACTAGGCATTTTATTCCAGGTGACTACTGGTAAGTAGCCCCTGAAGACCATAGAATTTCCCATTTGCCACTTGATGTGGCCTGGCTCTGTGTCCCAACCAAATCTCATCTTGAATTGTAATCCCCATGTGTTGAGGAAGCGACCTCATGGGAGGTGATTAGATCATGAGGGCAGCTCTCCCATGCTGTTCTCAGGATGGTGAGTGAGTTCTCACAAGATCTGATGGTTTTATAAGGAGCTTTCCCCGCTTCACTTTGCACTTCTCTCTCTTGCCACCATGTGAAGAAGGAAGTGTTTGCTTCCCCCTCTGCGATAATTGTAAGTTTCCTGAGGCCTCCCAAGTCACGTGAAACTGTGAGTCAATTAAACCTCTTCCCTTTATAAATCACCCAGTCTTGAGTATGTCTTTGTTAGCAGTGTGAGAACGAACTAATATGCCACTGGACAGAGGACAGTATTAGCTTTATATCTAGTTATATCAGAGAACAAAATTTAGATTTTTATATTCAAAACTCTCTATTTTTGGAATTAATTCCAGTATCAATAACTATATCAGTCTAGGTTTGGTCAAGGAAACAAACTAAGCTCTGAATTCTGAACAAAAAATATTTACATAGAATTGGGAGATGGTGGTACTTTTGGAAGAGCTGGGTTGAGTGGGAAAGAGCAAGCATTGGTAAAGATGCTACCAAAAGTTGGCGAGCAGCTGCAGGAAGGTGGAGAAAGTGACAGTGAGAATCTCTTCTGAAGCAGTGGAGTGAGTGCCTTCTACAAGCATGTCAGGAAGCCACTATGAAGCTCATGTCTGAACACACAACTGATCACTTGCCTCCCCCCATTTACCATATTCTGGTACATTTACGTTTTCCAGGTTTTATGTGATGACAACTTCTAACCTGGACCACATAGGAAACAGGACTCAGGAAACATAGTTTTGGCCTCAAATGTGTGTGATAATGGTGGTAATGAACTAGCAACAGAAAATCTTGCATAATATCAAAAACTGAAAAATAAAAGAAAATATATTAGAAGTATAAATACATTATTTGGAAGCAATAGCTGGATGCTATATATGATTTTCTCAGTAGAGTACAAATGGGAAGTAGAATGGGATGTGGTGATATGCTACTATATGCCTTATTAGTCTTAATGTTATTTTATCTTTAAAACAATAGGCAAATATTACTTTAATGTTTAGGGCAATGATGCTAAGGGAGTATCATTTTTTTCAGGTAAATTAGAAATTTTTACTATGCAGATTTAAAACATTCCTATGTAGATTTAAAATAATTCTATAACTCTTCAAAATAAATGCAGCATTCTGGTTGGAGCATTCTATTTTATTTGCTCAAGCTACCTGTTATTCTCAACTAGGCCACAAAGAATCATAATGTTTTCCAATGGCTTGTGGGCTAATACAGGACACATGGTATATTCGGGGTGTTATGCTTCTTCTGGTGAAGTCATGATCAGGACAGGCAACTCTGACTCCAGGGGTAAAATATCCAGTGCCAGTTTCACCTCTAACATGATATTGCCTGCCTGCTTAGTTAGCTGGATAAAGAAGGATAATTTCTCTTTTCCATGGCAAGTTCTGGACCTTGTTTCACTGAATGTTCCAGCAGGGCTTACACTGTTTGGATGAAGATGAAGTGTTAAATACAACTGTCAGCCTGAGGTTTTGTTGGAAATCATAGCAGTGAAGCCTTGACTTTATATGTAGAAGACATAGAAAGAACTATATGTGAATTTAGTTAGGATTCTTAAATGATAATTGTCACAATTTGGAAAAAGAAACTTGGGTAAACATTCTTTTGGAAGCGGTAATTTTGGAAAGGAATTTGTTGAGTTTTATTGTTGTTGAAGGCTTGTTTCTACTTATTAACCTAAAGTGGTTCAGTACAGAAATTAGTAGCTTTCCAAAGAAGCAGGATTGCATAATTTATTAAGCATGTATGCCTTAAAAGCACGTAGATGCTCTGGGTTCAGGTCTCTGTTCTTTTGCTAGCAAAATTTCCCTTGAATTGTTCGAGTGAATGATTGGTTTCACCTGCTGTAAAATGACGTTGATGACACTCCTTCCTCATGGTATTGTGGGGAGGATTCAAAGAACTGATGATGCATGTAAATTGCTTAATAAAATTTCTAGTACATAAAATATTAGCTACCAGTATGAATGTGTACAGATTATTTTTTCAAAATACATTACAGAAAAGCATATTTATATAATGTGAGGTAGTGTGTATGTGTATATCCGTGAGACCTTATGAAATTTAAAGTCATGAAATAACAATATTGAGGCTCATCTTTTAGAATGCTCTGAGCAGCAGATGAGTAAGGGCACTGTATGTTTGTTGAAAGGAATAAATGAAATCATGTAAATAAAATCTGTTGGTAATCCTTCAGAGATTCTAATACAATGTAAACAGATGTTGCAGAGTTGCAGTTGATAGAATCAATGCAATAGCATTCTATCCTCCTCTGCATGCTTGCAACACCGTGAAGAATGGTATTGCAGTCTTGCCCTTGGATGCCTGGGAGAGCTATAGCGTGCAATGGTTTTAGCATCCTTGTGCCAGAATGCACTAATAGAAGAATGCCAGATGCATAGAGAAACTCAAATACAAGTTACCTCTTATTATTATTATTGTCATTATAATAGGACAAAATATATGAGAACAAGAGCAAATATCAGAGTTCTCTCAGCTAAGTTTTTTTTTTTATTGTACTAATAAAGATGTGAGGCTTGCTCAAGGTGAGAAAAGAGATATTCCCGGAGTCTGTACTAGAATGAAAGACTCCAGGTTCCAAGTTTGTTTCTCCACTGCAAGTTGATATTAACCTACTATATTCATTTGCCAGTTGCCATAACAAGATATCATAGACTGGGTGGCTTAAAGAACAGAAATTTATTTTCTCACATTTCTGGAAGCTAGAATTCCAAGATCAGGGTGCCAGCAGGATTGGTTTCTCCTGAGCCTCTCTCCTGGCTTGCAGATTGGCTATCTTCTTGCTGTGTCCTCACATGACCCCTCCTCTGTGTGAGCACATCCTTGGTGTCTCAGTCATGTTGACTTAGGCCCCCACCTGTATGACATTATTTAACCTTAATTACCTCTTTAGAAAGCCAAATTCCATCACATTGGGGGTTAGTGTTTCAACATATGAATTTTGAGTGAACACAATGCAGTCCATAACCCCTACTTATTACATTATGGTTCTTCCAATATTGTTCTAATGTTGTTCTTTTAGGTTTAAACTTCTGATGGTCATGTTTATATCCAGCACTATGCCCATAGGCACATATATTAAATTTAATCATCTAATCTTGGTACTTAGCATAAGGGGACCAGGCCAATATGTCAAACAGAATAAACAAAAAATGTTATTTTAAGAACAGTTCAAAATTTTAGTTCTGTTGTAAATTATCAGCCTTCTAATTTTTTTAATTGAAAGAACTGTGCATATTTATGGTGTACAATGTGTTTTTTAAAAATGCATATGCATTGTGGAATGGCTAAATCAAATTAAATAGCATATTAATTACCTCACATACCATATTAGTTAGTTTTCATGCTGCTGTTAAAGACATACTCTAGACTGGGCAATTTACAAAAGAAACAGGTTTATTGGACTTACAGTTCTACATGGCTGAGGAGGACTCAATCATAGTGGAAGGCAAGTTGGAGCAAGTCACATTTTACATGGATGGTAGAGGGCAAAGAGAGAGAGCTTGTGCAGAGAAACATCTGTTTTAAAACCATCAGATCTCGTGAGACTCATTCACTATCATGAGAAAAGCATGGGAAAGACCCGTGCCCATGATTCAGTCATCTCCCACTGGGTCCCTCCCACAACACGTGGGAATTATGGGAGTTACAAGATGAGATTTGGGTGGGGACACAGAGACAAACCATACCACATATTTATCTTTTTTTTGTGATGAGAACATTTAAATTTTACTCTGTCAGCAAATTTTAAACATAAAATACATTGCTATTAACTATAGTCATCATAGCAGTTGTGAATGGGAATTCATTTCTGATTTGGCTCTGCATGCCTATTGTTTGTGTATAGAAATGTTTGTGATTTTTGCACATTGATTTTGTATCCTGACACTGCTGAAGTTGCTTGTCAGCTTAAGAAACTTGTGGCTGAGAAGATGGGATTTTCTACATATAGGGTCATGTCATCTGCAAATAAAGACAATTTGACTTCCTCTCTTCCTATTTGAATACACTTATTACTTTCTCTTGCCTGATTGCCCTGGTCAGAATGTCCAATACTATGCTGAATAGGAGTGGTGAGAGCATCCTCGTCTTGTGCCAGTTTTCAAGGGGATTGCTTCCAGCTTTTGCCCATTCAGTATGATATTGGCTGTGAGTTTGTCATAAATGACTGTTATTATTTTGAGGTATATTCCTTTAATATCTAGTTTATTGAGAGTTTTTGACATGAAGAGATGTTGAATTTTATCAAAGGCCTTTTCTGCGTCTATTGAGATAATAATGTACTTTTTGTCTTTAGTTCTGTTTATGTAATGAATTACATTTATTTTCAGTATGTTAAACCAGCCTTGAATCCCAGGAATGAAGCTGAGTTGATCATGGTGGAATACAGCTAACAAGGGAAGTGAAGGACCTCTCCAAGGAGATCTACAAACCACTGCTCAAGGAAATCAGAGAATACACAAGCGAATGGAAAAACATTCCACCCTTATGGACAGGAAGAATCAATATTGTGAAAATGGCCATATTGTCCAAAATAATTTATAGATTCAATGCTATTCCCCTTAATTGACATTCCATTGACAGTCTTCACAGAATTAGAAAAAAACTCTTTTAAAATTCATATGGAACCAAAAAAGAGCCTGTATAGCCAAGACAATCCCAAGCAAAAAGAACAAAGCTGAAGGCATCATGCTATCTGACTTCAAACTATACTACAAGGCTAAAGTAACCAAAACAGCATAGCACTGGTACAAAAACAAGCACATAGACCAATGGAACAGAATAGAACTCAGAAATAAGATAACACATCTACAACCACATGATCTTCTACAAATCTGACATAAACAAGCAATGTGGAAAGGATTCCCTATTTAATAAATGGTGCTGGGAGAACTGGCTAGCCATATTCAGAAAAATTAAAACTGGACCCCTTCCTTACACCTTATACAAAAATTAACTCAAGATGGGTTAACAACTTAAATATAAAACCCAAAACTATAAAAACCCTAGAAGAAAACTTGGGCAATACCATTCAGGACATAGGCACAAGCAAAGATTTCATTATGAAAATGCTGAAATTTTGTTGCAATTGCAACAAAACAAAAATTGACAAATGGGATATAATTAAATGAGCTTCTGCACAGCAAAAGAAACTGTCACTAGAGTGTACAACAACCTGCAGAATGGGGGAAACTTTTTGCAATCTATCCATCTGACAAAGGTCTAATATCCAGAATCTACAAGAAATTTAAACAAATTTACAAGAAAAAAGCAAACAACCTCATTAAAAAGTGGGCAAAGGACATGAACAGACACTTCTCAAAAGAAGACATTCATGTGGCCAACAAACATATGCAGAAAAGCTCAACATCGCTGATCATTAGAGAAATTCAAATCAAAACCACAATGAGATACCATCTCACACCAGTTAGAATGGCAATCATTAAAAAGTCAGGAGACAACAGATGCTGGTGAGGCTGCGGAGAAAAAGGAACACTTTTACACTGTCAGTGGGAATGTAAATTAGTTCAACCATTGTGGGAGACAGTGTGGTGATTCCTCAAAAACCTAGAGGCAGAAATACCATTTGTCCCAGCAATACCATTACTATAATACCCAAAGGAATATAAATCATTTTATTATAAAGATACCTGCATGTGTATATGTTCATTGTAGCACTATTCACAATAGCAAAGATATGTAATCAACCCAAATGCCCATCAATGATAGACTGGAGAAAGAAAAGGTGGTACATATACACCATGGAAAACCATGAAACCATAAAAAGGAACGAGATGATGTCCTTTGCAGGGACATGAGTGGAGCTGGAAGCCATTATCCTCAGCAAACTAACACAGGAATAGCAAACCAAACACCGCATGTTCTCACATGTAGGAGCTGAACAATGTGAACGCATAGACACAGGGAGGGGAACAACACACACTGGGGCCTGTTGGGAGTAGAGGGTGCAGGGACAGGGAGAGCATCAGGAAAAATAGCTAATGCTTGCTGGGCTTAATACCTATGCGATAGGTTGATAAGTGCAGCAAAACATCACAGCACGTGTCTACCTATGTAACAAAACTGCACATCCTCCACATGTGCCCTGGAACTTAAAATTAAAAAACAAAAACAAACAAAAAATCCTAGAGTTACTATGGTATACAATAGAACTCTTGAGCTTCTTCCTGCTAACTGAAATTTTGAATCCCTTGAACAGTATCTCTGCAGTCCTCCTATCCTCCACCCTCTGGTAACCATCATTCTATTTTCTGCTGCCATGAGCTTGACTTTTTAAGATTTCACATATAAGCGATTTCATGCAGTATTTGTCTTTTTGATTATGTTACTTTAAGTTATGGGATACATGTGCAGAACATGCAAGTTTCTTCTATAAGTATACATGTGCCATGGTGGTTTGCTGCACCTATCAACCCGTAATCTAGGTTTTAAACCCCTTATTCATTAGGTATTTATCCTAATGCTCTCCCTCCCCTTGACCCCATTCCCCGACAAGCCCCAGTGTGTGATGTTCCTCTCTCTGTGTCTATGTGTTCTCATTGTTCAACTCCCACTTACAAGGGAGAACATGCAGTGTTTGGTTTTCTGTTCCTGTGTTAGTTTGCTGAGAATGATGGCTTCCAGCTTCATCCATGTCCCTGAAAGGGCAGTATTTGTTGTTGTTTTCTTTTTTTGTCTGGCTTTCTCCTAACATTATGTCCACCGGTTTCCTCCATGTTGTTGTAAATGACAGGATTTCCCTCTTTTTTATAGGGCCGAATAGTATTTTATCATGTCTATGCTCTGTAATTTCTTTCTTTTTTTTTTTTTTTTCTTGAGACGAAGTTTTGCTCTTGTTTCCCAGGCTGGAGCGCAATGGCATGATCTCAGTTCACTGTAACCTCCACCTCCTGGGTTCAAGCGATTCTCCTGCCTCAGCCTCCTGAGTAGCTGGGATTACAGGTGCCTACCACCATGCCCGGCTAATTTGTGTATATTTAGTAGAGACGGGGTTTCACCATGTTGACCAGGCAGGTCTTGAACTTCTGACCTCAGGTGATCCACCCTCCTCTGCCTCCCAAAGTGCTTGGATTACAGGTGTGAGCCACTGTGCCCGGCCCCACCATAATTTCTTTATCTATTTATTCCTTGATAGACACTTAGGTTGATTCCATAGGTTGGCTATTGCAAACACTACTGCAATGAACATGCGAGTGCAGATATCTTTCACACACTAATTTCCTTTGGACATATACCTAGAAGTAGAATTGCTGGATCATATGGTAGTTCTATTTTTAATTTTTAAGGAAGCTACATAATGTTTTCCATAATGACTCTACTAATGTATATTCTCACCAAGAGCATACAAGAGTTCCCTTTCCTCCACATCCTCACCAACACCTGTTATTTTTTTTTGTCTTTTTCATAACAGTCATCTTCATAGGCATGACATGATATCTCATTGTGGTTTTAATTTGCATTTTTCTGATGATTAGAAATATTGAGAATATTTTCATATATCTGTTGGCCATTTTTATACCTTTTGTTAGGAAAATGTCCATTCAGGTCCTTTGTGCATTTTTTCATTGGGTTATTCTTTTTGTCCTATTGAGATGTTTGAATTCCTTATATATTTTGGATAGTAACTTCTTGTCAGATGCATGTTTCGCAAATATATTCTCCCATACTGTAGATTGTCTCTTCATTCCGTTGAGTGTTTCCTTTGTGGTGCAGAGCTTTTTAGTTTGATATGACTCCTTTATCTCTTTTCTCTTTTGTTGCATGTGCTTTTGGAGTCAAATCTAAAGTAGCGATCTTTTTTGATACTCAGGTGAGTATACGTTACAGGTTAAATGGAAAAAGTCATTAATTATATTCCTTATCATAGAAAGAAGGTTTTATCTGTAGGACAAGGTGGCTCACACCTGTAATCTCAGCACCTTGGGAGGCTGAGACATGAGGATTGCTTGAGCCCTGGAGTTTGAAATCAGCCTGGGCGACATAGTGAGACCCTGTCTCTACAAATAATTTAAAAATTAGTTGGGCATGGTGACACGCACCCACAGTCCCAGCTACTCAGGAGGCTAAGGAGGGAGAATCCCTTGAGCCCAGGAGTTTGAGGCTTCAGTGACCTATGATCACGCCACTGCACTCCAGCCTGGGTGACAGAGCAAAACCTTGTATCTAAAAAATAAAAAATAAAAATAAAAGTAAAGTTTTATCTATTCACTAGCAGAGAAAAATGCTTCTACTTGTTTTCTACATTATTCAAGGTTGATTTTTCAAGTAGAGCATTTATTGCAAAGGGAAAAATCCAGATGACAGCACGATCTGCTTGCCTCTAGAAGATATAATTGTGCATAGATATACTGATCATAGAGACAGAGATAAGACTAGAAACAGGGATAGACGTGGATATATATATCTGTGTATAGTATAGATTTATAATTTTTCATGTACAACAAAATATTTTATTCTCATTCATGAACTTACATGAAAGTAAGTCCATCTCTGTTTACAAACTTTTATTCATAATGTAAGATAAGCCACCTACAGAGCCTGCCAAGAGCACAGAAATTGGAAGCTCCCTTAGAAAGAAATACACATGAATGATCTAATTGCTGAGAACCACTTTTGAGAATGAAAGAACACAGTAAGCATTTTACATATAAATTTAACCTAATCATTTTATATCATTATAAAACATAAGCATTTTATGTTATAGGTGAAATGTATAGAGCTTTTGTCATTTGACCAGAGCTCATGCTTTTTGGCAGCTAAACCAGGAATCAGAGGAGGTATCTGGCTCCAAAGGCAGGTGGAGTTCCTTCTTCCACAATGCTTGGCGCTTTTTTGCAAAAATAGAAAATGGAAACCCAGAGGGATGAGTGATTTCATTTAAATTCAACTAATAAGGAAGTGTCAGAATGCTTGACGTTCACTGAATGAGATAGAATTAATTCTCCACGCAGACTGCTCAGCTCTCGGCACTGCTGTTGATGGTTAACTACTATGATGAAAATGATAATATTATTACAAATATACAAAGATATTTGTAATAAAATAAAAATTGTTTGCATTTACCATACACACATCTCTAGCAGGCTCATGGCCACTCCTTGGAGGGTGGGAATATCTGAGGACACCCCTTGGGGGTTTGGAACTATCAGGGAGAGAGCCTAGTGGACAAGTGTGAACCTAGTGAAGGCCACAGTAAAATGCTAGGTCTGGGAATCAATTGTTCTCGATGAACTGTAAATTGTAAAGGTTGCAGTCATTGTGTAGCCAGCAAGCAAGTGGCCACTCAGGTAAGTGGGGGAACACATGTGACCATTGCTTATAATGAGCTTCTTTATGTTGGCTAGAGTTGGATTCCATCTAAGCTATAAATCAACCCTTCTCTTTCACATCATCCAAATCCATTCCATTGAAAATGAGACTCTGGCAGTGATTAGTAATTTCTGAAGCTGGAAATGCTGTCTTGATTTGGCTATGGTTGGAATCTCTGAACATTTTCTTTTCTTATATAGAGCTGCCAGTTGGTACAGTTTTCCATTTCTCCTTAGATTCATCTCATGCCACTATAGTGTAAAATCAAAACCATAATTAAGTTCTGAAATCCCACACAGTTTAGTGCCATTGATGCTGATTTCTTTAAATCAGAGAAGACAGATCTCTATTGCCTGCATGGACAATGAGAGGGAAGGAAGAACACTTGAGAAACGTTGATCATTTAAAGATACGTTTCAGCCCTTAGGTTTAACTTTCCACAGCAAAACATTACTCAAAAATGCAGTTTCTGTTTTCTTCCCTGCCACCCCCCGCCACCGTCTCTCTAAGCCACTAGCTCTCTGGTGAAATTGCTATGAGATTGTCCCAAGACTGTTAATAGCTGGAAGAAGAGTTCTAGATCAACTGAAGATGAGGAGAAGTGCGCATCCACACAGCAGCAGTCAGCTCAACGCGGATGCGACTTCACCAACTCTACTGCTGTTTACTCCTCTGTACAAGCCAGGTAGTGTTTCAATACAAATGTAATGCCACCATTTTATTTATTATTTAGACAAAAGAAACCCTGATGGGATACTTCTAAGCCTGCACAGGAGTTTGATAGCAATCCTTGCTCCAGAATAAAATTAGGATACAAAACTTCCTAGAATGACTTAGAAGTCTCAACTAACTTCCAGCAACAGGTTTCTACCACAAGACAGATGTTTCTATGAGGAACACTGATTTGATTAAGTGTCCACAATAGAGAACCTTATTTAGCAGTACCATCTGCAGCCATAATTAGTTTGAACTCATGAAAATGAAGAGTTTGACAGGAGATACATTAATTTCTGGGAAAAGAGGACTTCCTTATTTTGCATGGATGAAGGCACAGAAATGTAATGAAAAGGCATTCACAGAGATTCTGAGGGAGCTTGTTGAGAGCTTTTAAAGGTCAAATAAGAAAGGAAAAAAACTGGAACATTAACTTTGGGCTGAGAGTCGAGTTAGTGAGGCAGCTGACTGACTTAACACTTCTTCTAACATAGTTTCTTTTCCAACTGGAACAAAAATGGATGTCATCCATGAAAGCCCAGAAACTAGAGCTGCCTACCTTCTTGGACACTGACACCTGGGTCCCCAAGATTCAGACAGCTGAGCAGTGACGCAGAGAACAGCTGACCCAGACTGGCTGGGTATCCAGCACTTCTCAGATATTAATCACCCAGCATCTTGTGAAAAGGCAGATTCTGATTGTTCAGCAGTGAGGTGGGGCTAGAGTACGTATTTCTAACAAGGTGATGCTGGTCCCTACTTCGGTTAGCAATCTAGACTTTTAGAGACAGAAGAACCTGGAGTCTCATCCACACTTCTCCTACCCAGCTCCCACATCAACAAAAAGTAGGCAAGAGGGCACTTTTCCCTTTCGTCACCATCCTTCTCCCCATTGTGCCTTTCCTGGCTTGGCCTCACTGGATGTCTCTGCTATCCTGGGATGGAAGAGGCAGGGCAACATGAAAGGATCACAGCGGTGATTTGTCCAAGGCCTAAAACAATCCTCCGTTGGAATTCTCACAGCCCATCTCTTAGTCCTTAGAAAGCAGAAAACAAAATGTGGCTTTTGTGTGTCTGGAGACATTAAATTTTGGTTCTTGGGTTGAATCTCACATGACAGAAATCACTAGGACTACACTGGCAACCACTCCTAGGAGAAATGTTTGTTCTTCTTTCAATATAAGGCAATGAATTTGATCTCTGTTGTTAAAGTAAATAATTGCATTACGGGGGACCTACCTTCCTTTTTTTTTCCC
Source organism: Hylobates moloch (assembly GCF_009828535.3). Classification (NCBI taxonomy): domain Eukaryota; kingdom Metazoa; phylum Chordata; class Mammalia; order Primates; family Hylobatidae; genus Hylobates; species Hylobates moloch. Next base: position 12,858,963 of record NW_026652276.1, read on the forward strand.
TTAAATAATGGCTGAACTTATTATCTAAGATGTTTATGTACTACAAACTGTTTATGTAGTTGACTTTCTATTGAACTGAAATTCACAAGATCTGGATTTTGTTCTTTGCTCAGTCTAGCACTTACTATGTGAACTGGGGGCAAAACATTGAAATTTCTGGGGCCCTGTTTCCCTGTTTTACAGTGTGGAGATTCATTACTTAGGTGCCTTCTGAAGCTACGATTCTAGAGTCTTAAGCTAATAGTAATTGAGGAGTTAGTTAATATTGAGTAAATTTTAATTCTGCTAGTATTGTATATTTTGGAAAATTACTTAGCTTTTAGCTCATTTGGTTTCCACGTCCATGCCAAAAGCTTAATTAGCAGCATATGTAGCTCAATGTAAAGACAGTTAATTATAGTCTTATTACTTGACAATTTCATTCTTAGTATGTCAGAATTCTTCATTTTGGGGAGAAACGTGCAAAGGTAGAAATTATATAGTGCCGTCATCTCTGTTAAGCACTTTTATCTTTTTAAAAAACATCAGCTTTATTGAGACATAATTTACATATCACACCATCATACTATTCGCCTTTTTAAAGTATATCATTCAATATTTTAAAGTATATTTACAGGATTGTACAACTATCATCACACTCAGTATGAGAATATTCCATCACCTCCAACCCTCTACCCATTAGCAGTCACTTCCCCTGAATTCTCCCCATCTGTACCCCTAGAAAACCACTAATCTCCTTTCTGTGTCTATGGATTTGCCTGCTCTAGACATTTCATGTAAATGGTGCTATACAGTATTTGATCTTTCATGACTGCCTTCTTTCCCTTACCGTGATGTTTTCAGTGTTCACCCATGTTGTAGCATCTACCCGTACTTCATTCCTTTTTATTGCAAAATAACATTTCATTATATGAATGTATCACATTTTATTTATCCATTTATCCAATGATGGACAATGAGGTTGTTTCCACTTTTGGTTATTATAAATAGTGCTGTTATGAACTGAATATAAATGTTTTTGTGTGGACATATTTTAGTTCTCTTGGATAGTTACCTAGGAGTGAAATTTTTGAGTCATATCATAAATCTATGTTTAACCTTTCAAGAAACTCTCAGATTGTTTGCCAAAGCAGCTGCCCTACAACATACACTCAGTGTATGATGGATTCACGTTCACTGCATCCCTGCCAACACTTGTTATTGTGTCTTTTTAGTAATATCATTCTAGTGAGTATGAAGTGTTATCTCATTGAACTTTTGATGAGCACTTCCGTGACGGCTAATGATGTTGAGGATATTCTCATGTGGTTATTGGCCATTTTTATATCTTGTTTAGAGTGATGTTTATTCAGATTTTTACCCATTTTCAAATCAGTAAACATTTGCCTATCTATGACTGAGTTGTAAGGATTCTTTGTATTTTCTAGATATGTTATCAGATACACAAATTGAAAATAATTTCTCCTAGATTGTATTTTTTTTCACTTTCTGGATGATGTCCTTTGAAACACAAAAGTTTTTAATTTTGAAGTCCAAGTTATCTATTTTTCCTTTTGTTGCTTGTGCTTTTGATGCCATATCTAAGAAACTACCTCAATAAGACTTTTTTTAGGTTAAAATTGTTTATTTGCTTAAAACCTGTATTTTAAACAGATTTTCAAATGATCCCTTTTCTCTGTGTCTCTTCTTGCAACTCCTCATATGCAACTTGCTGTATTTTGTTTTCTCGCCTATGATGAACTCCTACTCTTGATAGAAACACTTAAAATATCTAAAGTGTTCAGAGTTCCAGACACTGGTATACCAAGCACACAGTTGATAAACAGTGTAGCGCAATTTTGACAGTGGGACAGAAGCACTCACTTGGGGAATTTTCATACCCATAGGCCATATGACGCTTTGTCCATTCCCGTGGTCACATCATTATGCTAGATTGCAAAAAGACATTGAAGACATAAGGGCTTAATTATTTTGGGAAAATCTTATCTCTAAAGGAGTATAAGTCAGCTGGAAAACATGCTGAGCTCAAATTCATAAAGTAGCGGTCTTGTGTGCTATTTCTTTGTGACTGTTCCATACAGAACAACTTTATAACAGTCCCTAATACTTACTGAATATTTTAAAGAAGTCAATTAACTGTTGAACAGCTTGGTGTTCGTTTAATCCTGTAACCCCTCTTGAAATCTCTTAGACTTCTGTAAAGTGATACCTATTAATTCAGATTACCAGAATTCTATCTTATGGTGGTTTCTATTACCTGGATCAGATGAAAACTTAAAATAGAAATCAAAGTTACTTTCTCTCTTTTAAGCATTTAAAGCTTTTCTTCCTGGTTGCAAATGTGTGCTTTCATACCCTCGGAGCCAAAAATGGATTTTCTTTATGATAAAAATGTTATCATAACAACCTTAGAGAAGAAAATGAAATATTCCCTTATTTACTATCTTAATGAAATGTTTCATTTTGCACATTCCTTTCCACATTTTGCTTCATACATGTGTAGCTTTACATATAACCTCAATATTATTTTCAAACAGTATTTTAGAATATGCCTTTCCAACATTCTAGTGCATGGAAAGGCTTACATCTACATGTATAAGAGGATTCTAGATTTGCAAAGTAACTTTGCTCAAGGCAACAATATCCCATATTTAAAAAATCTAAAGTGTTCCAAATTCCAGACACTGGAATACCAAGCACACAGTTGATAAGTAGTGTAGTGCAAGTGCAATTTTGTGCTTTTTTTTTTTTTTTGAGATAGATTCAAAGTGGAAAATGCATCTGATGACTGCATTTTCCCTTGGAGTTGCATGATTTTACACACCTTTAGGCTGTTAACTCTGCCTTCACACTCATCTTTCTGCCCTCCTGCCCATTCATAAACAGAGAGTGTCCTGGCCACATCCTTCTTTTGGGCTATGTGATTTGGCTCCTGGCTACTTCTTAGGTTTCTTCCCACACCCCTCTCCACCTGCTAGATCTGATCTGGACACCATGGCCTTGATTGTTCCCTTAGAGCTTCCCATTCACTGACACTTCCATTAGGGACACTCTATGCCTGGACCTTGCACATTTGGCTTCTTCTTAAACTTACTGGCTCAGCCAAATGCCACTTCAGGGAGAACTTCGCTGATCACCCCGATTGAAATTTCCTCTCTCTCTTCCCGCCACATCACATTACTCAGTCTTATTTTCTTCATAGAGCTGACTATAGTCTATGAGAATCTGTAGTGTAAAATTGATATGTTCACAGATTATTTGTTTATTTTCTGTTTCCCCTATGCTGACAATGGATACCTCATGAAGCAGGAATTCTGTCTTTTTCTCCATTATAAACTGGACTTATTACCACACATGGCACAGTAGGCATTCCATAAATGTTTACTGAATAAATGAAGAAATAAAATTTTATAAATAAGCAAAGCATTTTTTTTCCACACTAGTGTCCTTTCTTCCTCGCTTTCTATTCTGAGCTGAATGGGAGCAGAATATTTCTATTTTTACATTTTTGATAGTTGTGAGAAAACATCAAAAAAATAAAGCACTGAAAATACATAGATGGCAAAAATTATTATAGATAAGATTACATGCATAATTTCTTTGCAGAAAAGCTCTGGTATTAAACATAACTGGAGAACATTTCCCTGACAAACACTTTTTCAATGACTTTAATCATTCAATACTACAGTATAACAACTTTCTTGATTGATGGATGGTGTGCCTCAATACTGCTTGTGATAAATATTATATAATGTAATATAATACAATTAATGTAACATTCTGTTTTGATATCACTTGGTGCATTTCTGACTGTATTTAAGCTTAGAGAAAATTTGCTAGTGGTAAGAAGGAAAAAGAAGAATCTCTTGTACTTTGATTGTAAACTGGATGACATAAATGGATGAAGACGAATTCTGACTGGGTTTGTAAGAAACTGAAGTTCTAAGGGTAAAGTTAGATGGCTATTGTCTCTGAAAACTTTAGGTGAAGAACCTCTTTTTTTGAGTTGGGGATCCTGAAAAACTGAATTGTCAATTCTGTGCTTAATTAAACCTGAAACTGCAAAGATAAAAATGTGTTGTCATCCTAGGTCAACTAAATCTGTCAGAAAAAAAGTACAAAATAAATAAAAAATGGAAGAAAATGTCTGGCCTGATCAAATAAACTGAAAAAGAAGAGCTGAAAGTAAAATGGTTTTTCTTCAAAGAATGGGCTCTCTTTTTTTTTTCCACTGGGAACATAATTGCCCTTTGAACAAAGTAATCATCTGGGCATTCACCTCAGGAGTCTCTTCTAGCACAGAATATTATTCCCTTATGCTCCTCTAAAGCATTTTCCCCTGTTCTATTCAGTTTCTTCCCTGGGATGAGGAACACATTCTGCAAGTGTCCATTTCATCTATAATATCAAAGCAGGGAATCCTTGGCAACAGGAAACACCCTGCTGAGATCGAATAATAAAGTTGCAAATTATAGGTTTGGATGCTAGGCTCTGTCTCTCAGCCTTTGTCAATCTCCACCTTTATCAAGGTGGCAGCTGGGGATCATGTAACAATTTAACTGGATGTGAGAGGGCTGGAGAGAGCTGTGAAAGGCCAGAGGGGAGAAAGGTGTACCATCATGAGGACACATAGAGAAGGTGTAACACTGGGAGACAGCATAGAGGGGAGAAGGGTGTGCCAACAAGAGGCGACAAAAAGGGGAGAAGATGTATCATTAAGAGGCAACATGGAGAGGTGAAGGTTTACAATCAAGAGGCAACACAGAGGAAAGGTATGACATCAAGAGCCAACATAAAGGGGAGAGGGTGTGTCAAGAAGAGGCAATATAGAGGGGAAGAAGTTATGTAATAAAGAGGCAACATAGAGGGGAGAATTTGTGCCATCAAGATAAAACATGGTGGGGAGAGGATGTGACAATCAAGAAGCAGCACAGAAGGGAGAGGGTGTGCCATGGAGACTCAACACAGAGGAGAAAGGGTGGACCACCAAGAGGCAACATGGAGGGGAGAAGGGTGTGCCAGCAGGAGACAACCTGGAGAGGAGAGGGTGTAACATCAAGAAGCAACATTTAAAAAAAAGAAAAGTGTACCATCAAGAAGCAGCAGGGAAAAAAGTGGTGTATACCTTAAAGAGGCAACATAAAGGCAAAAGAATGTGTCAACAAGAGACAACATAGAAAAGAAAAGGGTGTACCATCAAGAGGCAACATGAAGGAGAGAACGGTGTGCCAACAAGAGGGAACATGGAGGGGAGAGAGTAGATCGTCATGAGGTAATTAGGAAGGGAGAAGTGTGTGCCATTAACAGGCAACATGGAGGTGAGGGTGAGTACCATCCAGAGGCAACATGGAGACGTGTGTACCACGAGAGGCAACTTAGAGGACAGCAGGTGTACCACAAGAGACAAGATGAAAGGGAGAAGTTTGTACCATCAAAAGGAAAGATGGAGAGAGGAGAGCATACCATCAGGAGGCAACATGGAAAAGAGTGACTGTACTGTCACGAGGAACATGGGTGGGAAAAGATGCACCATCAAGAGGCAAGATGGAAGGGAAAAGGATCTACCATCGAGAGATAACACGGAGGGTACATTGTGTACCATCAAGAGATAACATGGAGCGGAGCAGATGTGCCATCAAGAGGCATAATGGAGGGGAAAAGGATGTGCCATCAAGAGGCAACATAGAAGGGAGAAGGCTGTATCATCAATAGGCACCATAGAAGGCAGAAGAGGGTACCATCAAGAGGCAACACCAAGAATAGAAGGGTGTTTCACCGACATGAAGGGGAAAAGGTGCAACATTAAGAGACAACAGAGAGGGGAGAGGGTGTACCATCAAGAGGCAACATGGAGGGGAGAGATGTGTACCATTGAGAGGCAATATGGGAAGAGATGTTGTGCCATCAAGAGGCAACAGGGAGGGAAAAAGGTGTACCATCAAGAGGCAACACGCAGGAGATAGGGTGTATCATTAAGAAGAACGTGGAGAGAGGAACATGTAACATCAAGATGCAACACAGAGGGAAGAAAGATGTACCATAAAGAGGCAACATGGAGAGGAGAAGAATGTTGCATTAAGAGATAACATGGACTGGAGAGGGTGTGCCATCCAGTGGCAACATAGTGAGAAGAAGGGTTTATCATCAACAGGCAAGATGGAGAGGAGAAGGGTGTGCCATCAAGAGGCAACAAAGCAAAGAGAACATGGCTTAAAGAGGCAAGTGGCAAGGGAGAGGGTATACCAACAAGAGGCAACACAGAGAAGAAAAAAGTATACCATCGAGAGACAACTGGGAGGGGATAGTGTGTGCCATGAAGAGGCAACATGGAGTGGGGAATGTTGTGGCATCATTAATAGAAAACATGGTGGGGAGAGGTTGTGTAATCAAGAGGAAATATGGTGGGGAGAAATTGCGTTATCAAGAGGCAATGAGGAAGGGAAAAGTGTGTACCATTAGGAGGTGTATTCATCCATTCTCACACTGCTATAAAGACATATCCGAGACTAGGTAATTTGTAAAGGAAAGGGTTTTAATTGACTTAGTTCTGCATGGCTGGGGAGGCCTCAGTAAACTTACAGTCATGGTTGGAGGGAGAGAGAGAAGCAAAGGCCTGTCTTACATGGTGGCAGGCGAGAGAAAGTGGTGAGCAAAGCAGGGAGAGCCCCTTATAAAGCACCATCAGATCTCACGAGAACTCACTCAGTATCATCAGAACAGCATGGGGGAAACTGCCCCCATGATCCAATCACCTCCTACCAGGCCTCTCCCTTGACAAGTGGGGATTACAATTCTAGAAGAGATTTGGATGGGGACACAAAGCCAAACCATATCAGGAGGCAACATAGACGGGAAAGGTTGCACATCTAGAGGCAACAAAAAGGGGAGATTGTATGACATAAAGAGAGGCAACATAGTGAGTAGAAGAGTGTATCATAAACAGGCAACATGGAGGAAAGAAGGATGTGCTATTAAGAGGCCACCTGGAGGGGAGAAGGGTGTCCATCAGGAGCCAATATGAAGGAGGGGGTGTATGATCAAGAGTCAGCATGGAGGCAAGAGATCGTGCCATTAGAGACAACATGGAGGTGAGAAGGGCCTACCACAAGTAGGCAACATGAAAGAGACAAAGTTGTATCATCAAGAGGCAACATGGAGAGGATAAGGTGTACCATCAAGGAGGCAAAAAAGAGAGGAAAGCATTTACTATCAAGAGGCAATATGGAGGTTAGAGGGCATACCAACAAGAGGCAACATGGAGAAGAGAAGGGTGTGCCATCAAGAGGCAACCGGGAAACGAAGGAATGGCATAACCAGGCAATAGGCAAGGAAGAGATTGTACCATTAGGAGGCAACATGGAGAAGAGAAGGTTATACCACCAAGAGGGAACCAAGAGAGAATACTCTGTGCCATAAAGAGGCGACACAGAGCGGGGAATGTTGTGGCATCAACAGGCAACATGAAGAGGAAAGTTGGTGTCATTATGAGGCAATATAGAGGGAAGAGGTGTGTACCATCAAGAGGCTACATGGAGGTGAAAGGGTTGTATCAAGAGAGGCTACAAGAAAGAGAGAAGGGTGTTCCAAGAAGAGTTAACATATAGGAGCGAGGGTGTGCCATCAAGAGGAACCATGGAGGGGAGAATTTATACCACCAAAAGGCAACACAGAGGGGAGTAGGTGTAGCACCAAAAGGGAACACAAAAGGGAGACAGTATGCCACAAGAGGCAACATGGAGCAGAGAGGGTGTGCCATGAAGAGGCAACATGGAGGGGAGAATCGTGTGCCATCAAGAGGAAAAATGGAAGGGGGAAAGGTATGCCATCAGGAAGCAAAAGGGAGAAAGAAGATTGTACTGTTAGAGACAACATAAAGATGAGAAGACTGTACCATGAATAGGCAACATGGAAGGGAGAAGGGCATATCGTCAAGAGGCAAGATGGAGGAGACGATGTGTACAATCAAGAGACAACATAGAGAGAAGAGGTTTTGACATCAAAAGACAACTTGAGGTAGAGCGTGTGCCATCAAGAAGCAACCTGGAAGGGAGAAAGGTGTCCCAATTTAAAAAAAAAAAAAAAAGAAACATAGAAGGAAGAAAAGTGTGTCATCAAGAGGCAACAAGGAAAGGAAAGGGTTCCCACCTGGAAACAACACAAAAGCGAGGGTGTGAGATAAAGAGGAAACATGGAAAGGAAAAGGCCATCCAGAGGCAAGAAAGAGATGAGAGGGTGTTCCATGACAAGGCAAGGCAAAAGGTAGAGTGTGTACCCTCAAGAAGCAATATGGATGAAAGAGGGCATGCCAACGAGAGACAACATGGAGGGGAGAAGTTTTACCATGAAGAAGCAACATGGAGGGTGAACCATCAAGAGACAACAGGAAGAAAACAGTATGTGCCAACAAGAGGTAATGAGAATGGAAGAGTGTGTGCCATCAAGAGGCAACATGAAATACAGAGGGTGTGACATCAATAGGAAACATGAAGGGGAAAAGGGTGTGCCATCAGAAGGCAGCAAGGAGGAGAGAGTGTGTGCCATCAGAAGCAACACACAAGGGAAAAGGGTGTAGTAGCAAAAGAAAACATTGAGGGGAGAAGGGTACACCTCAATGTACCCTTCACAATAGGAAGCGAAGACAGTCTACCATCAGGAGGCAACATGGAGAAGACAGGCCGTGCCATGAAGAGTCAACATGGAGCAGAGAGGGTGTATCATTAAAAGACAACACGAACGGTAGAAGTATGTATCATGAAGAGGCAACAGGAGGGGAGAGATGAAGGGTGTATCACCAAGAGGCAACATGGTGAGAAGAAGAGTGAGAAACCAGGAGGCAATATGGAAGAAAGAATGGTTTGCATCCACATGGAGAGAGTGTACCATTTAGAGGTAACAGGGATAGGAGAGGGTGTGCCATCAAGAGGCAACATGGAGGTGTTTCAAACCTATGCGTCTTGTTATTAATATATCCTCGCTCACATGAATTTTACTTGTAAATTAGCATGCATGATAGAAATGTAACGAGACAAAATGGAAGAAGAACAAGGGAGAATAAGAAAGAGCTATGATGTGGGCATTGGCAGACTGAAATATTCCATTTTTATGAGTCATTTATTTATAAACCTGTGTATGATCACAGGGGCATAGTTATGAAATAGCATTGTTATGTCACGGTTATGACCCTAAAATTCTGTATATTAGTGTAAATCTTAAAATACAATCATAATATTTAACTTTATTAATTGTTCATTATATAACCAATACTATTTTAATTGATTAACTTGTATCATGCAATTTTTTCCTCAGAATCTCCTTATCAAGTATGTCTTACTATTATCTTCATTTTCTAGATGAGAACAGTGAGTCTGGAGTAGATGATGAACTTACTCAAAGAAGTCTCTGGAAATAGACTGTTGCAGCTATGAGTCTATTAGAAGATACAAAACATTTTTATATGCAAGAAATTTAACATTGATGAAGTAATGCTATATAATATACAGGCTATCTAGACAAGAGGTGAATTCTGGGGACTGAGTAAAATAATCCTTTAAATTGGTTAGGCATTACATTTCTTTTTCTGTCTTGTTTGGCTATATTATAAAGGGTTGTTTCTTAAAATGCATCTAAATGGAAAAAGTACTTATCTAGTTTTTTTTTCTTTCTTTATCGGTCGGGGGAGGAATTATGCTTGTTAAAAAAAAATAGGCACTAAGAATAACCAGTGCTTGGTCACACTCATTCAAGAGAAAATTGAATAGCTCTTCCTTGTAGGGAGAAAAACATCAGCACCATCAGCAGAATTTTCCTAGTGGTCCTAATCCAGTGACCTTGAGGAATAAGTGATTCATACATTCATTTATTCATCAAATAATGTTTGGACAACTATTATTTATTAGACCCTCTGCTAAGTAGTAGGAATAAAGTGATGAATAAGATAATAGATATTGTCATAGTCCATTTCCTTAAAGAGCTCCGTTCCCTGAGGTGGTGGACTTGAAAGGAGAGAATAACACTATATGCTGGCGAGTGTTGTCAAGGATTTGCTATGGGAAGTTGAAAGGGGAATGATGAACATTTGACTTTACCAAGAGAGTCAGGGTGGTAGTGAGAGGCAGAGGGCATTTAAGACAGTCAGCACAGGGTGGGGAAAAACTCTGAAGATAAGCCAAGCAAAATGACTAAATGTTGATTAGAAAGAGCTCAGGGTGGGTTTGGAGGTGACTCATTCATTCCTGACATTAAAGATGACATTATGGAGCCTCATCTGTAAATATGTTTTTATATCACAAACTGTATTCGAGACATATTTTCTTCCAATATTCTCTATCACACAAAGAAACCCTAAAACAAAAAACAAAAACAAAAAGTAGAAACAACCTGTAACAGCTGCTTCTCTTCTGCACATACCCTTTGGCTATTATATGCTGCAGTCAGTAAGGGTTTCCTACGAATCAGGCACAGTGCTAGGCACTCTCATTCATTATTGCATTTATCTTTGGAAAACCTCTGTGGGGTGGTTTCATTGTGATGACTATCTCACCAATGATGAGAAGATAAATGTTCAAATATGCCTAGTTAACAAATGGCACAACTGGTGCTCACAACTACATCTCTTTTATGCTGAAGCCTGTGTTCTAAAATCCACACTTTTCTGCCCCCATTAAGAGGATAAGCCTTTTGTGATGTCTTTCTCTTTCAGTCTATCTTTGTGAAAATGCAAATAGCTGATTATTATAGGTGAGCAATTTCACAGCTGAATGGACAGCCTGAGTGTTGATGCCTGAGGAGAGCAACATGGTGACTATTTGCCCCCAATTTTACCTGGCTAAAATATGAGAAGGTGATCCACAGTGTAAATATCTTTGCACAGCACACTCCCATTGAGGAGGAAGGGTCTTACTGCCCACCAGTCCTCTTCTCCAACAAGCAGACACAACATTACAATTTTCATCTTACGCTACATGCCCAGTGTTCTTCATTATCTCATAGATATCTTCTATTATTCTTTTATGGAAATATATAGATAGGTAGATGCAGACATATTTTCTATTATTTTATTGTATCTTCTATTAATTGATAGATTTATGTCAGAGATTCAAATAGAAATGATTCTCTTATGGGTTATTTTGCAATTCAAAACCTCAAAAAATATTACGGGTTTGGGGTCAGAAAATTAGTGTAGAAAAAAGATCTATTATAAAGACACATGCACACGTATGTTCATTGCAGCACTATTCACAATAGCAAAGACATGGAATCAACCTAAATGCCCATCAATGATAGACTGGATAAAGAAAATGTGGTACATATGCACCATAGAATACTATGTAGCCATAAAAAACAATGAGGTCATGTCCTTTGCAGGGACATGGATGGAGCTGGAGGCCATTATCTTTAGCAAATTAACACAGGAACAGGAAACCAAATACCACATGTTCTCACTTATAAGTGGGAGCTAAATGATAAGAACACATGGACACAAAGAGCTGAACAACATAAACTGGGATATTTTGGAGGGTGGAAAGTGGAAGGAGCAAGAGGATCAGGAAAAACAACTAATTGGTACTAGGCTTAATACCTGGGTGATGAAATAATCTGTACAACAAACCCTCATGACACATGTTTATCCATGTAACAAACCTGCACTTGTACCCCTGAATTTAAACAAGCTAAAAAAAAAAATAAAAAGGAGATTTGATGTCTGGTTCCAGATCTTCAATTAACTAGCTCTGTAATACTTGGTGGTCTTTTTGAACATCCATCTCCAAATCTATGACATGTGGAAAATGCACAATTTCAAAAATCTTTTCCATGTCCAGGATACTGTAACTCTGAGGATTAAGTGGTTTCCATTCCCATGTCGGGGAAATGTAACTCATAAGCTTTTTCGTAGAATAGTTCTAGTCAACCAGATGTTCACTCCCTTCTTCAAGCTTGGCCAGAGTGGAATGAGTTGCTAGTCTCATGCATGCCCGAAAGAATGGGAAACAAGACAGATGAGTTGTGATGAGTAAGAACCGAGCTAAATAATCCACAGTCTAAGTGAGTTTTGGAGCAAGTGTTCTGGTGGTCAAGAGGCAGAATGAGGACAATGGGGAAATAATTAATTTCTGCATTTAATGACTCTGTGTCAGGCTGATCCTGAAGTGTCTATGGAGAAAATTGCCGTGCTTCCTTGAATAGCCAGGTAGGCAATAACTAGATGTATTTATGCACCTATGGAGATATAAGAAAATAAAAGGAAAACTCAATTTATTTGAAATAGTTAAGGCTCTCATTTTACGAAAGGGAGGAAAAGCTGGTATCCTTAAGTGTCCCAGTCATATACCAAAGAGAGGGGTATTTATTGAGTCAAGGCAGAATTTTCTATGTTTAGACTTTGGGGGGAAAAAGCAATGTATAGATGAGCCTACTTTCTGTCATGGTAATATATGTTACAAATTGCAAAACTGATGGGAGCAGTTTTAGAGAAGTTATAATTGACTTGAGTCAATCAACATAAAGCTCCAGCTTCTACTTCCACTATATAATTACTTGATAAATTTCAGGCTCCTTGCACAGTCTTAGGGCCCATAAACAAGTATTGAGTGCAATCTCATTTACAGCAGAGCCCACAAACTGGGTTTATCTCCCCTGTGTAAAAAATGTTAAGCGTGTTTCCTTGGTACATACAAAGGCATAATTCAGCAGCCTGAGAATGCATAAAACTCAAGCTACTGGCAGATGCTTAAGTAATTCACAAATAGTATCACAAATCCTTCATTACACTTCAGGCTTTGCATTAAGACAAGATCTTGCTATTTTGCAATGTTTTTAGAAAGAGATTACCATTTCCAAGTTAAGCTTTAAGGAGTATATTGGTCGATCATTTGGATTAGAGTTCACATTCAGGGAAATGAGAATTACTACATTACAGACACTAGAGAAAAACAAAATGCATTGGTAAAACTAGCAAATTGCAGATTACCAGAGGTAAATGATTTCACTAGGTTGAATGGACAGCCTGAGGGTCGATGCTTTATGAGAGCAATAAATTCTCTCTTTCTATTTTATAGAAAGCCTTGATAAACAGGCATTTAAAATTGTGTATTTGTATATGCCAGCTATAAGTATTTTATCTCTTTCTTCAATATTATTTGAGGTTTACAGCATAGGAAATACATCAAAATGAATATTACAAAGACAGAAAGTGATAAGGGAAAAGGAAAATCCAAATGTGTCAACTTAAGAATTAAAGGAATTAGTGTGATCAATTTCAAGTTGGGCACTGAGATTTTTGGTTGGGCACAAGTGTTTACTCACTGTCTACTCTAGACCCAGCTCTGTGTGGGCTGTGGCTAGAGGGTGCTGGGGAAAAGGAAAGTTACAATGCTGCTAAGTCTTTTGGCTGAAGCTTTCTTGCGTTGCCTATGTACAAAGAGTGAGCCATTTCACTCTTTATAAGCACTTCCATTACAAAGTGAGTGAGTGTTTACAATAAACCATATACTGCACTAAGCACTAAATATGTGTTATTCTGGAAAGAAGATTAATTCATTTTCCTCATTAGGTAATATATGACATGGCACAACATTCAAAAGACACGAAGTGGTATGCAGTGAAATTTCTCCCTTGCCACCATGTGCCTCAGCTACCCAAATATTTCCTCAAGTACCAGTTTCTTAAGTACACTTTCAGGGATAATCTATGCATATGCAAATATATACAGATGTGTGTATATCACCCTTTAATTAGTAAATTACTGTTTAGTTATTATTGGTGGGATTCTATATACTTATTCCTCACCTTGCCTTTTTCATTAAATTTACATCCTGAGCGTGTCCCATATCAGTACCTGGAAAACTGCTTCATTCTCATTATGATGCTCATTATTATACTATGGTGAGACAGCCCAGTATTGTGGTCAATTCTATGATCTTGGAATCAGATTCCCCTGGGTTTTAATACTAATCTTGGCATTTACTATCTGTGTCATCTTAGGCATGTTGCTGAACTTTGTGACTCATATGTACATGGGATAATAGTACTATTGTTTGGAAACTGTGTGAGATAATACATGTAAAGCACTTAGAATGCTGTATGGTATGACCAACCACTATATATGTGTTTGCTGTCTTCATGGTAATTTTTATATTCAATCGATGCAATGAAATTAATTCAACTAGGTTCCCACTATTAGATGTATAACATTTTCAACTCCATTGCAATTACTATATTGTAATCAATATCCTTATATATCCGTTACCACTGGCACTTGCATGTGGATATCTGTGGAATGGATTTGACTTGGATTTACTCACTCAAAAATGTAAATTTTTAGTTTTAATAAGAAATTTTATACTTCACACAACTAAGTACCAATGGTTCATAATAATTCACCTCCACTAACAATATACAAAAGTACCTACTCCTTCAATTGCAGCCAACATACAGTTTTATCTTTTCTTATCTATTACATGCACTTTTATCTTTCAAAACCACTATCTCATTGTGATCTTAATATCCACTTAAAAAATTAAAAGGGAACCTGGTAGAGTTCCATTTCCACTAGTAGTAGCATAGCTCATATCAGACCAAGCTTTCCATAGATAGCAATAATAAACTCTGGGCAAAATAATTAGAAAATCTGTAAAAACATTGTTACTGTCTGTATTTCCTGGAGTGTAACTAAAGCAGGAAGAAACTGGAAGTGAGTGGACACTCAGAAGAAAAGAATGACACTGAGTGTTTATGCTGTTTTTAATGATTCTTTGACTAAAGGCAGGTCCTAGTTATCACCTCTCAAGGTGGCTAGAACTGGATGGAAATCAAGACACAGCTCAGAGTTGAGGGCCACAACAGCTAAAAAAGGCAAGGAGAAAAACCCTGGAAAGCAGAGATTCAAAATTGGAAAGCCCTAAATTTTGGATATAAGTTATTCTTACATCTTTGAATATAAGAATGTATTTTTGAATTACACAATTGTGGGGAAGACTCCAAGCAGACTAATTAAGGCTAAAAGAAGTGAAAAAAGATTTTTGACTGAACTCCAACACAAGGAAAACAGAGTGTGGAAGTTGAGTTCAAACAAATTAACTTCCTACTTGTCCACAAAATTAGCTCTCTTAAGAGGAACACAACAGAATTTGTAGTCTCTACAATCTTTACTTTAAGATGTATAGGAGTGAATGCAAAATTACTAGACATATGAATAAAAAGGAGAGTGTGGCACATACCGAAGAGGAAATTAACTGAGATCAACTCCAGGATGATCCAGATATTGAAATAAGCAGATAAGATTGTAAAATAGCTGTTACAGTGATGTTCAAGGACCTATAAGAAAATATATTCATAATAAATAAACAAATGGGATCAGGAAAATTGAAACAATGTAGTCATAAAGTACTTACACTTTACTTGAAGTGTTGTGATATTAACTCTAAATAGATTGTGAAAAGTTAACACATACGGTAATCTCCCAATTAACTACCAAAAATAAGCAAAAAGTCTAATAGAGACATCAAAACAGAATTTTAAGAGATACTTAACCCAAAAGAAGGCTAAAAAGAGACAGAACAAAAAAAAGACATATAGGATAAACAGAAAATGAATAACAAAATGGCATGCCTTTATTCAATCATAGTCATTTGAATTTTTTATTGATTTGTAATGATACGCTCTAAAGACTGCGGTTTATGTGCTTTTAAAAATATTTTTTAATATTTGCTACTGTTTATGATTATTTTTGTTCATGCATACATTATGGAGTTTATATAGTCAAAATAATTAGCCTTTCCATAAATGGTTTCTGGATTTTGTGATTGATTGAGAAAGGCCTTTTCTGCACTATATACACATTCGTGATTCTATGGCTTTACTCGTTGGAATTGATTTTTTATCCATTTGACTTTTATTGGAGAGGGATATAGTGATTTAGTATTTGTTTTCTCTAGATGGCTACCTGATTGCCTCATTACCATTTATTGAATAATCCAGATCCAGATTTTATTTTAGGATATTCATAATAATGTGAATATGAATGATATGAATATCCTAAAATAAAATCCCTGATGTATTTGGGTCTATTTAGATACTCTTTCTTTGATCTATCTATCCATGCACAGTAAGACACTATAGTAATTAATTAGCCTTCATAACAGGGCTGGTGTTACCTCATTACCCACTTGTTTCAGGTGTTGATTCCTCTTGCTTGTGATTTTTCTATATTAACTTCAGAATCAGCTTGATTATTTTTTAAAATCCCCAGTCACTCTATTCGGAAGGTTATAACTTTGTCAAGTAACTTAGGAAAAAATTATTAGATAATGTCATTGAGTTTTAGCTAAGATTATGGTGTATTTTCAACTGTTTTTCAGTATTTTGGGTACCTCACTAATGCTTTAAAGTTTTTCTTAATATGGATTTTGCACATTTCTGATAAGATTTGGCTTTTATAATTTATTTTATGTTTTGTAGCTGTTTCTTCTATTAAACTACTTGATTCTTATTACATATAACATATATGTAAGTTCAGATACTGATATGGTTTGGATCTGTGCCCCCACCCAAATCTCATGTAAAATTGTAACCCCGACACTAGGGGATTACAACATTGGGGGCCGGGTGGGAGGGGATTGGATCAAGGGAGTGGATCCTTCATGAATAGTTAGGACCATCCCTTTGGTACCCTTCTCCTGATAGAGTTCTAAAGAGATCTGGTTGTTTAAAAGTATATGGTATGGCCGGGCGTGGTGGCTCAAGCCTGTAATCCCACCACTTTGGGAGGCTAAGGCGGGCGGATCACCTGAGGTCGGGAGTTTGAGACCAGCCTGACCACCATGGAGAAACCCCGTCTCCACCAAAAATACAAAATAAGCCAGGCTAGGTGGCACACACCTGTAATCCCAGCTACTCGGGGGGCTGAGGCAGGAGAATCGCTTGAACCCAGGAGGTGGAGGTTGTGGTGAGCCGAGATGGCACCATTGCACTCCAGCCTGGGCAACAAGAGTGAAACTCGGTCTCAAAAAAAAAAAAAAAAAAAAAGAAAAGAAAAGAAAAGAAAAAAGAAAAAAACGTAAATAGCACTTTCTTCCTGTTCTGGCAATATAAGACGTGCCTGCTTCCCCTTCACCTTCTGCCATGATTGGAAGTTCCCTGAGGCCTTCCCAGAAGCACAAGCTGCTATGCTTCCTGTACAGCCTACAGGACATGAGCCAATTAAACCTCTATTCTTTATAAATTTCCTAGTTTCAGGTATTTCTTTATAGCAATGTGAGAATGGACTAATATAGATACAGATACATAGATACAGATATAGAAAATACCAGGGCATTTTACTGATTCCTTTTATTATTTGTAATTGTTTCCTAATGGAGTCTCTTGAGTTTTCTGGGTAAACCAATAATATCATCTGCACATAATGACACGTGTGTTTCCATCCTTTACAATTTGCATACCTCATTTATTTTTCTTTTGATAATGGACATTTTATTTTTAAAAAATAAATCTTACACTGCTTCTTTTTTAGCATAATTCTGGGCCAGTTTGATAAAGACATATTAAAGATTTATATTTCTATTACTATGTTTTAAATAATTTTTTTATAAATAATGGATGTTAAAATTTTCACTATTGAATCATTAATATACTGAATTATGCTAATGGATTTCTAACATTGAGCCATACTTACATTACTGAATAAAGACCACCAGGTTATTGTGTATTATTCTCTTAAAGTGCTGCTGAATTTTGATTACTAATTCTGTTGTGGATTTTTGTGTAGATTTTAATAAGAAAGAACTAAGATTATTGTGATGCTTTACTGTATTTCGTTATCAATGTTACATTATATTTATAAAAATAGTTTTTTAAATGTTCCCCCTTATATTCCAGAACAGAGGCTGACAAACTGCTGCCTGCTGCCAAAATAAAATAAATAATTTTATTTATTTTGTCTGTAAAATTTTATTTACAAAATGTTTATTTTTGTAACATAACACACCACATCCATTCATTTATATATTGTCTATGGCTGTTTTCATTGCATGGACATAGAGTTGAGTAGATTCAATAGAGACCGGGTAGCGCACAAAGCCCTTTAGAGAAAAGGTTTGCAGACTCCCACTCCAGAATAATTTAAGTAGCATTGGAATTGTTGGTTAATTAAGGTTTGGTAAGATTCCATGTGAAACAATCTCAGGCTCATTAGTAATTCCCCATGTAGGCTTTTCTTTCTGTTCATGAGTTTATTGCAAACATTATTTCTACAATTTCATATTCATTGCAGTTCTCTTTGTGATCTAATATATTCTGAATGTTCCAATGGTCTTTGAAAAAATATGTGTATTTTCTATTTGTGAAGTATAGTTTTTTATATGCGTATTAGCTTGATTTATATTATTAACTTGTTAATTAAATCTCTTTTATCTTTACTTGTGTTTCTCCACTGATAATCTTTCACAGAAAAGAAGAGATGAAATATAACCTGTCAGCTTTCATTGCATTTTCTTTCAACTTTATTTTTAAGTATTGGTTATATATTATTTGGTTGATATATGTTGTATAGTCGTTTGGCAATAAAGTGTTCGCATTTTATTTATTAATTCTCTTTATCCTAAATTCAGTCTTGTCTGATATGAAAGTTACTTGTCATGCTTTCATTGGTCTTGTATTTTCAGGAGTTATTTTGAATGCTCTTTTATTTTCAATTGTTTTTTGTTGTAATTTTGTTTCAGTATGCGTCCTACATATAACAAAATGTTGAATGTAACATTGATTCTTTGATTCTTGAATATAAAATAATTTTACCTTGTGATTCAATCAGCTGTTTTATTTATTTAAATGTGTGATTTTAATTAGCTTACAATTATGATATGAGAGGTTTGTTTAGTTGTAGAAGCATATTTTGTTCTATGCTTTCTGTTTTGATTGCATTTGGAGTTCTTGTATCAGTCTTTTTGTAGCGTGCATAGTCTTTGATTTGGTTTGTGTGCATATATTCCTTCCAATAATTTGGAAAGCTTGACTTTTTACATTAGCAATAATTTTCATAATTCTACTATTATATAATAAAAGTCATCTTTTATTATAATCAATCATTAAAATAATTATATTTCTGATTTTCCCCCATTCTTTCAACCAATTGATTTTAATAATTACTATTATTTACCTTAGTGATTACTTTTATACTTTTAACTAGAGTTACATTAGTTTATCAATTTAAAATCATGTCATTTCTCTATCACTATAGAAGGTGAAGACATTAGCAATGTCTTTTCCTTTATTTTTAATTCTTTCACTTATTTGTATATTATTAGAGTAGATATTTGTATTCTGTTACTAAACCTCTGAGTGCATGTATGTTTATTTATTAAGTGTTTAATAAGTGTCAGGCAGTGTTCTAAGTCCTCATAAAATTTCTTTGAAGTGGGTATTATTATTATACCACTATACAATTCACAGAAATTTTATAAGGACTTAGAA
Organism: Hylobates moloch; assembly: GCF_009828535.3. Lineage (NCBI taxonomy): Eukaryota > Metazoa > Chordata > Mammalia > Primates > Hylobatidae > Hylobates > Hylobates moloch. The sequence goes on from NW_026652276.1 coordinate 12,878,424, forward strand.
CAGTGCCTGACGCTTATTAAACACTGACTAAATATTAGCTTTTTGTTATCATTTTATCATTAATCACATTCCTTACATTTATTTTAGTCTTATTCATAGTGCTAAATGAGTTCAATGGCATTCCATTTATCTTTAGGTTGGATAAAGGAAGTTCTTTAGTTTCTTTATGAAGGACTCATAGAAATCATATTTCTTGATTTGTTGCATAGCTAAAGCATATTAGTCTGTTGCTTTTATACTTGAGTGGTGCCTTGGATAGACATAAGCTTCCTTAAGGACTCTGTGAATACTGTTTACTGCCTTGTCTGATTTAATGTGCTGAGAGGAAATTTTAAGTCAGCGTGATATTTTTCATCTGAGAGGTAACTTGATCACTTAGCCTTTATGCTCCACAAAATCTGAATTTGTTACATATATTTAAAGTCTAATTGATGTATGTTTTCAAGTAAATTGGAATGTTTTCTTGAATTTTATCTTTCTTGAATATATTTGGTTTTATTATTTTGGTCCTCTCTGTTAAGGATACCAATTAACTATCTGTCAGATTATCTTTGCATTGCTTTTACAGCTACCATTTTTCTCTTTACTTTCGGCTTTCTTCATTTCAATTTCATTTTGCTTATTGCTTTTCATAATCCATGCTATCAAATTATTCATCAAGTGTTTAGCAGTGTTTATTTTCCTCTGTTGCTTTCAATGACATTTGTTTCTGAGATGGCTTTCTGTTTCATATGTCTGCTTTAAGCTCTTGTTTTAAGACAGCATTTAGTTCATGACTTTTGTTTATTAAGTTTTATAGGTTGGGGTGATATCTTTATAACAATTTCAATTAGTTCCATTTTTACATTATTTAGAATTTTCTATTTGTCACTTTCCATTCTTTCATTCCCTTGGTTGAGGGCATGTAATATCTTCTGTTTAGGTGAGGGTAATTTTTGATCATTGCACATATTTGAATAAGTTAAATTCCTTCTAGACTTACTATTTTTAGGAGGCTGTGGCAATGAGGGCCATGCTTTAGGCTGGCAGAAATTCTCTTTATGACATCTTGTTGTATGTGAGAGTGAATTTATCTTAGCACTATTTTTCCTAATCAAACTGGTAGCAACAGCGTTACTCATAATGCAGAGTATGTCTCCTCCCACTTCCTCATTGGCAGACTGCATCCTGCAAGCATGGCGTATGAGCAGTGTTTCTTACTGCCTCACTTTTTTTCATCATTGTTGTATCAGCAAGGGTTTGGGACAGCTTCACTACAACCCTGCTCTCCTTTCATTCATAGTGGAGACTTGTTGATTTTGCCTTGTGAGCTGTCTCCAAATGTGCACTTGATGCCCTCTTGGCTTCTTCCTGCAACCCTGTGTGACCTTTACTTCATCTGACTGCCTTTCTCTCATTTTGTTATTTGGTATAAAAGATGTTTCTTGGTGTCTTGGACTTGAGTCTATGTACTGATTTTGTTCTCCTGGACATCTGGTCAATGCCATCTTTACCACCATGGTAAAATCACAAGAGTAATATTTTTGTTGTTACTCATCAGTAATTCTGGAAACCAGTTTTGATGTTGGCAAATGACACTTTTGAAAGCAATATTTTCTTTTTCTCTATCAGTATGAGCAGCCAAGTCCCATCAGTTTCCCTAGTCACGTAACACATGGAATAAAAGAATTGTCTCATTAATCATTGAACAATCAGCTCTAGTTCCATATTCTGTTTCTTCCTGTCACTGGGCCTCTGCCAGAGGAGACACCACCTCCTCTGTCCTTTTCCTTACTGAACCGGCTATTTATATCCTACATGCAATATTTATAAGACAAAATGTCAGTGGCTCTTGATCAAGCTCATCCTTTAAGGAAATGTGACCAAAGACTGGACAAATAGTTTCTCAGGCCCAATCATGCCTGGAGGTCAGCCTTGTCTGGGATGCACGTCCACCCTCGTCCTTCTCCAGAGCTTCCCTAGCTCTCATAGCTCAGCAAACATCCTGTCTTTTTATAAAGACTTCTCTAACTTCCAAGCACACAGAGCACTCTCTCTTTTCTGAATTCCTGAATTCCTTCTTCCTGTCCTTCTTTATGGTGGTATGTTGTGGGGGTTAAAAATATGTCTCTGGAGATAGACGGCTTTCATAGCAGCCTCAGTTCTGTGAGACACCAACTGGGTAACCTTTACGGCTCAGCTACTCTCAGTGCTTCAATGTCCTACTCTAGATAGAGGACACTTATGCCTAATTTTTCTTATTTTTAAAATGGGTAACACTAGTAGAATTTACTTCATAGTGCTTTAAAATTATATTTTAAATAATATATTTCAATTAATTTTATAAAATAACATATATAAATTAATTTTAAATAATTGAATTAATTTAAATATATTGACAAATGATGCTAGAACATTATAAGCATTATATGTGTTTACTATCATTCACGAATACATATAATTCAGCAAGGATTTATTTAGTACTTAATATACACTAAATATTTTGCTATGTGCTTCAGCCACTGCTTTGCCTTGGGGTGAAAGGAGGTGCCAATTTTTTTTTTTTAATAAATTGTACCATGTATTTTTTTACAATGTTTTTTAGGTACTTTTTTATATAGAAAACTGGACATATATAAGGAGTTCAATTTGATTTGTATTGGCAGATGAATACTCTCATAAACAGTCACCATGATCAACATGACAAATATTCCCATCACCCTAAAACATTTCCTTGAGTCCTTTTCCATCTGTCCTTTTCTCCACCCACGTCTCCCTGCAATGACTTATCTGCTTTCTGTCCTTGTGGATTAGTTTGCATTTTCTAGAAACTATATAAATTTGCATTTTCTAGAAACCATATAAATAGAATTAATGCAGTTCATTTTTGTGTCTGTTTTTTTTATTTTCACAACAACTAGGAGTTCCATCAAAATTGTTGTGTGCATCAATAGTTTGTCCTTCTTATTACTTATTAATATCCAATTGTTTGGTTTTATCACAGTTTGCTTGCCCAGTGAATTGCTGATGAACATCGGATCATTTTCAGTGTTTGGATATTACTGATTTAGCTATTAATGAGATTCCTTGTACAAGACATTTCTACTGCAGTGAAACCCCTGGTCATATGGTAAGTATATATGTAATTTTTTATGAAACAGCCTGTCTTTTGCCTCCCTAATTTTCCTGTGCCCATATTCCTCTTCCTCATATAGCTTATAATTGCAAAAATATTTTGAATGGAATTCCAGGTATAAGAAAAAGCATGTTTCTATGGAGCACAATCATGAAAATAGTTTGCAGTTTCTCAACATATGTCAGGTCAAGTAAATGATGATAAACTCTCTAAGTGCCAGTGACCTGTCTCTACTTATCCGTAATTAGAGCCTACCTCCTTTAGGTAGTGTCTGGAACAGGAGAGGCTCATTGTTACAGACTGAATGTTTGCATCTCCCCAAAATTCGTATGTTGAAATCCTAACCCCCAGTGTGAAGATTTAGGAGGTGAGAACCTCGGGAGGTAACTGGATCATAAGAGTGGAGTCTTTATAATTAAACTGGATTCATGCCCATTGAAGGAATTCTATGAGGAGAACCCAGAGACTTCTCTTGCTCTCTTTCTACCATCTGAGGACACTATGAGAAGCCATCAGTCTGCAACACGAAGAGAGCCCTCCAGAATCCCACCAATGCTAGCACCCTGATCCCCAAATTTTAGCTTCCAGAACTGTGGGAAATTAATTTCTGTTCTTTGTTTGGTTGGTTGGTTGGTTTTGTTTTGTTTTTGAGACAGAGTCTTGCTCTGTCGCCCAGGCTGGAGTGCAGTGGCACGATCTCAGCTTACTGCAACCTCTGCCTCGTAGGTTCAAGCTATTCTCCTGCCTCAGCCTCCTGAGTAGCTGGGATTACAGGTGCATGCCCCAATGCCTGGATAATTTTTGTATTTTTAGAAGAGACGAGGTTAGACCATGTTGGTTAGGCTGGTCTCATACTCCTGATCTCAAGTGATCCACCAGCCTCAGCCTCCCAAAGTGCTGGGATTACAGGCATAAGCCACCTCACCCAGCCCTGTTCTTTATAAGCCACCCAGTCTATGATACTTTGTTGTCACATCCTGAACTAAGACATTCACTGTAAGCATTTTTTGAATGAATTTTTGAAAGAATGGATGTTTGAATGTTTAAATGAATATTTATTTTGAAATCAACCAGTGTTACCATGAAATTTTTCAATAAATAAATAGACCTGAAACTTGCTTTAAAAATAAATTTAATAATGATGTATTTGTATGTCTTGTCTCAGAAGATGGCGGTGGCCTAAGTAAATGTGGTTCTTATTTGATTTGCCATAGTTTTGTGTTGTATTTGATTATTTGGGTTCTATGCACAGGTTTCTCAAACTCCACAACTAGAATATAATTTTCTTATTTTTGTCCATGATGAACTAAACATACATCCATGAATGTTGTAGGTCTATGTTGTACATTTGCCAACCGATTGACTGATACTATCTATGACTGGTGGGAATATTTAACATTCATTTACTCAACACTTATTTATTGAGTGTTTACTGTATTCCAGGTACTATTTTAGGGAACGTAGAATATCAGTGAACAATTCAGACAAAAATTTCTGCCTTTAGGGAGTTTAAACTTTATTTGAGGGTAGCAGGCAATAAATAAAACATTGAGTATGTGATGACAACAAGGGTGATGGCAAAAAATAAAATACGAGCCCATGGTTATGAGGAAGCAAGCCACCTAGATACTGGAAGAACACTGCAGAGAAGTAGCACGTGCAAAGGCGTTGAGGTGGGAGACTCTCTGGCAGGCAGAATCTTGAGTAAACCAAGGAGGCCAGTGTGACTGAAGTCGAATAAGGGGCAAGGTAGTAGGAGCTGAGGTCAGCAAAATCCTAGGGGATGAAGTCAGGTCTTCTTGGTCAGCGCAAATAGATTGAGCTTCATTCTAAGTGAGCTGGAAAGACTTTGGAAGATGCTGAATAGACCAGTGACATAATCTATCATGTTTTATCAGGATCACTCTGACTGGCAGGTCTATGGTACACTGTAGGAGGGAAAGGGGCTGCCAGGAGAATCTGTTGAGATTCTTATTGCAGTGGTCCAAGGGGGATATATTGGTAGCTTGGATGTGGGTGGTATCAGTAGAGGAGGTGAGAAGTGTGAGCAATCAGGTGAAATTTAGAGTATGTACTGCTTGAGAGGCCTTCTAGACATTGAGATGGTGATGCTGAATGGCTGTTGGATATACAAATCTGGAGTTCAAGAGGAAAGTACAGTATGGAGGTCTAAGTTTTAGAGTCAGCATGTAAAGATGGTATTTGGGCTTGGGTGATGCTATCAAAGAAATGCTAAGAGAATACCAAAGGAATTCTATTTAATCTCCCAGTGTTGTATTCTCCCTGAGGTGCCACAATGATCACATATGCATTGTCCTAGCTGGATAAGAATAAAGATGCTGTGCACATCCTCATAAGCAATTAGGAAGCATTAATGTTGATTGTCACAAGGAATTAAAGAGGAGAAGGTAATGGCAGTGACTGGCTTGAAGGTCATGCCACATGCTCCCATGGACCAGGTTTGGCCTGCATGCCATGAGTTATGGCTGGTACTTACCAATTGTGAGCCCTTGCAGCATATAACTTAAATTCTGTGTGCCTCAGTTTCCTCAAAAGTAAATGGAGAAAATACAAAATTGGCAGTATTCTTCTAAGTATTAAACATAACCTGGGGCACACACCGAATATCTTTTCTCATTTTCTTTGTCCAAAACAAATCTATAATTTTTTTGGCAAGTCAGAGTTCTTAACCCTGGTGAGAGACTCATTGTCCCTGGCTCCCTTGCAGCTAGGAGTAGCTATGCCATCTGTTTCAGCCAATGAGAAAAAAAAAAAATAGGCATCTACTAGAGGCTTAAGGAAGGCTCTTTTTGTTTTTCCTCATAATAGAGAAAATAGGGCTGGTGTTCCCTCTTTCTTCTCTCTCCTTTTCCTCCTCACAAGAACATGGAAATTGTGTTTCAAACTAGAGGAGTTCCGTTGTTACCATGAGATGAGGATAAAAGCCAATACAAAAAAAGTTTTGAGAGGAAAGATGAAAAGATCCTGAGTTCCTGATGCTAGATTTTTGCATACCTCTGGCTTTCTTATTTTGTTAAGTAAACTAGACTTCTGTTTGTTTAAGCTACCATAATTTGGGTTTTCTATTTTTTTTGCAATGAAATATATTCCAAATTGTATAAATACAATTTATCAACTATCTGAGGATGCTTGGCCTATAGTGAAGTGCTCAATAATTCATTAATTTATATTTTTTACTTGGACATGTGTCTCAAATAAAATTAATTATAGTTTTTATTATACATGATAATCATTGGTCCATGTACCTACCTCTTTTATTTTGGTTAATTAATGTTAAAAATTATTCAGTAACATGGAACTTCTTTACTCTTTGTATTCCTTCTTCATAGGACACATAATTTCTTTGAGGTTCAAATCAATTCAAGTAGCAAGATCATTGTTCCTTTGATTGGTCAAAGTTTTGATGGCATCAGTGAGGACTTGATTTTTAGTTGCAAATTACTACTACTAGAACTGGCTTAGTAAAATCAGGGTTGTGTCTTATCAGCTCCCGCCTATGACGGTACTAGGGGAGTTAGCAGTGGTTGCTGGGGCTATATATGTGTTTTGATTTAAAGGATACAGTTGAAAAAAAGCAAAGTGTGCTCCCACTTACAAATTATACAGCTAGGTTATGAGTGCCTGGACAACATGTTTAAAAGGAGAAGTACTGCTTGGCTTTCCAGGATTAAGTCTTATCTGTGTGGTCTCAGATTCGACGTGACCTCCGTCATCCGGTCAGTTCATCTAAGCTGCAGAAACAAATCCAGTGTAGGAATGAGGGAAGGCTTAGAACTAAGCCTTTCAGTATTTTAAAAATATTTTTAAAATTATTATTGAATAGTCCTGGGAGTTTGGTAGTTTAAGGATTTCATGTCAATTTTAAAAGATTATGTTTGGAATCATAATGAATTTAACTGTGGTCTTTCTTTTAAAAAAATATTATTGTGTTCTAGATGATGTATTCATCTGAAGAGTATAAGAAGCTCCTTATTTCTTTGTTTAGCATCACTCATTAGCACAGAAATGAAAATGTCATATAATTCAATGTTTTGATAAGGAATCTCTGTTTCACTTTAATTAACTTTTTGAGAAGCTTATGCACATCAACTGTAGTATGTTACCTACATTTATATAAAATATATTTCCTGTTTCTAAATTCCTTCTTCTTTAAACACAAAATTTAGTTGTGAAAACTCCAAATCTTTATCAGCATTCACAATAAACAGATGTAATCCTGTACTTACAATAATATTGTTTTTAAGTGTATCTTCCAGAATTTTCTACTTAAAATGAGGGGAAAAAAAAAGCAAGGAAAAAACTTAAGGAATTCCCAGAAATTGCAACAGGGTCTGCTTCTGTGCTGATGAATGGCTCCTTGAGGAAAATCAGCTCTCTTATTAATATAACATCTGGTTTGCATCTTGCATAAATAAAAACATAAGAGTGAGACGGAAGTAACAGAAGGGGGAAGTGGGAGGATGGGACGTGGGTTTTCCAGCATAATAATTTTTAACAGCCAAGAAATCTAATTAGAAGAAATGTCACTTAATGAGGCTCTGGTCAAGGTAATTCCATAGAAGAAGGCAAAGCCTCATGGGACCACAACAAAAACATTGAATCTGTTAGATAATTTAAAAAATAGGTAAACAGTATGCATTGCTGAAGGACCTCATTCAATCAAAACCGTGATTATCAGTGGCTTCTCTGGGGACCATTTATGACCTTAACCACAGAAATTCCATTCCTTGGTTAATATGTTTTGAGAAGGCCTGTACTGTTCTCATCTGCATGATCAGATTTCTGTCATTTCCTTTGTGCATTGTCCGCCTGGAAGACAAGAGCATGCCTAATTAACAATAGAAACAGAAGCCAATTCTCATGCTGTTACACAGATGAGTGGAATGGTTCCTCCTCTATACGAAACATCATTTCTAACAATTCTGTTGGAGGTCAACTTGATATTAAAGGTGAATGTCATTGATTCTACAACTCAATCTTGTTTTTTGTTTTTCCAGATATAGAAACAGAAGCAATGACTGAAGGCTTTAGCTGATGTTTTGTTGTTGTTTTTTTAAGAACCAGTTGTCTACTTTGAGCTTAACAGGGTATACCTGATGTTATCTTTTATGTATCTGTGCTCCACATAATCTCCGCATAAACCAGTTCCTGTGCTGCTTGGTGAAATTTCCAAGATTCTAGAGACACCAATCAGCCACCTAGTAGAGTCACACAAACTAGTTTAAGCCAGAAAAATAGACATGTAAAAGGAAATATTGGAAAAATGGGATTCTTATTAAAATAAAAATACAATCTACTATGAAATATATTTATTTAAGTAGGTTTGTAAGTTTCCTAAATCTAGATTCCTCTCTGTTTATGCTGATAACATTTTTTTCTTTGCCCTTCTCCTATTGAATATTTTTAATTATGACTCAATAAGACCTGGGTTACATTAAAACCAATTAACATTTTCAATGATATTTTGGCAATAAGTATGACATTTTTCCAATTAAAAGTACCAGTTAATATGCCTTTAAAAATGCATAACTTTTAACCTACCATCTCTAAGAATTTATCCTAGTTGAATAAGTATGCAGGAACACATGTAGAAGAGTGTTTAAGCTAGCAGTTTTGAAAACAACCAAATACTTTCCTAAGAAAGAATGGGCAGCATAAACAGGCCGTTGAGTCTAATTTGGCCAATACGAAGGAGATGCAGAGACGTCTGGCAACTCCAGTCTTTAATAGGCTCCTTGCTCATGTGACTCAGGCACTCCCAAAAAAAGTATCGTACTGTGGCCAGCCGCTGTGGCTCACGCCTGTAATCCCAGCACTTTGGGAGGCCGAGGTGAGCAGATCATGAGGTCAAGAGATGGAGACCATTCTGACCAACATGGTGAAACCCTGTCTCTACTGAAAATACAAAAATTAGCTGGGCATAGTGGCGTGTGCCTGTAGTCCCAGCTACTCGGGAGGCTGAGGCAGGAGAATCACTTGAACCCGGAAGGTGGAGGTTGCAGTGAGCAGAGATCGCGCCATTGCACTCCAGCCTGGGCAACAGAGCGAGACTCCATCTCAAAATAAATAAATAAATAAATAAATAAATAAATAAATAAATAAATAAAAGAAAGAAAGAAAGAAAAAAAAGTATTGTACCGTAAGGTATAGTTTAAGACATGCTCTAGAAAGGAATGTTTAAAGGACATTAGCAGGCATAAAGAGAAATCTTGGTAATGTATTTATCTTGGTAATGTAGTTCCACATCGTAATTAAGGCACTCCCTGAGTTAATTATATCGCACTTTGCAGATACTTATATGGATGATCCACCCAACTCTGGATTCCCAATTCTTGACTCCCTTAGCTCCACTGGCCTCTCCCTTCTCTATCCCTTAGACACCCATTCAAATTGTTGTGTCCTGGAAATTATGTCATCATTCAATCTCTACATCTGCCATTCTCCTTCTGTCACTTCCTATGCAGCTTACTTACTCTACAGCTCCTACTTCAGAAATTTCCAGACATCATGGAGTACGGCTCACCACCACCTCTCTGGCCTTCTTTCTCAGGCGGTGAAAAAAATCTATTGTGAATTCTTCTAGCTTTCTAGTCTTTTCCTCTTTAACTTGGAAAAGCAGAAGCCCCGGTCACTCAGCTTGAGATCTGAATGTAAAGATCTGCCCCTGTTATCTAGTCTGAAGTTTTGCTTTTTCATTTTTATCATAGATATGACAAAATTTATATGAAATACCCTTTCTGTAAAATGAGATTTCTTCCCTTATCTGGAATATCTGTAAAATGAGATTGGTGGGGTGGGAGGGGGGCTATAGATGTATTTTGGAGTTAACTGGTTTGTACATATCATTAAACATATTTTTCCCATGTAAATATGATTCTAAAAAACAACTCTGAATATAGTCTGAAACACACACACACACACACACACACACACACACACACACACAAGCAAATAAGTGATTATGGTAATGCCGTTAGGAACCATAATATTCAATACAAAAGAGACATATTACAAGACAAAAAAAGTGAAGCAAAAACCAGTTAACCCCAAATTTGAATTGAAAATAACAGTATAAACTCACGATATATTTTCTAGCTCTTGTATTTTCGTTTTTTCTCAGCTCTGTCTCTGGAAAAAACATGAAAATAATGATCCATCTGTAGCAATGAGCACCCTGAAGAACCCAGATTGTGATTGCTAAATATTGTTTCTCGCCACAAAAAGCCAGCATGTCTTGCAGAAGTGGCTGATTCCAGGTATGGGATGAGAAAAGGACAAGATAGTTCAGGAATATTTCTTCATGCCAGATGCAAAGGACTTTGTTAAAGACTCTGGGTTGTGTCAGGAGTAGTTGGGAGTCAATCTGAAAGAGTTCTCCCAGGCAAAATAGGGGCAATCAGACATCATCAATAAAGATAACTGTAGTAGCTTGAAATGCAATACCTATGCTAAAATGTACATGAATTTGTAAAAATATTTTAAAAATAAAATAAAATGCCTTCTAGACAACCCCTGGAGGAAGTGAGAAGTCATACTTAAGAGAGAAACTAATAAGTAAATAGAAAGAATCAAGCATTTATTTTCTTTCTATGTTAACTTTTCACAGGGTAATCATTACGAGAAAAAATATTTATTATTTTAAAAAATTCACTATTGATATTAGATTTCAATAACAAAAAGATAATTAGAAAATCCCTAAATATTTTGAAGTTTTAAAAATTCAGTGAGTAAATGCAGAAGTAATAAGGAATTAGAATATAACCATTTTGTTCCCCCAATGCAATAATGGATGCAGATAATGATTATGAGTGACTGCCAAAACTGTTAGGTGGAAAGTGGGTAGAAATCTTGATGATGGATGAATAATGCTGACAATACCTGAACAATCAATCTTCATGTTAAAAATAAACAAAGGGTGTGGTTTAGTGAGACATAAAAAAATTATCTGAATTGCGCAAGCACAGTATCTCACAACAATTTAGAGGAAATTAAGGGTTGAAGGAACATTTCTTAAAACCACATGCATCCTAATAGTAAAATCTAGAATATAGAAATTCTGAGACAAAAAAAATTTTCTTCAAAAAAAAATGGCAAGCAGGAAAATGCAGGGGGAAATAATAGATTTGAAGAGACTTATGAGGCCTAACAATCAAATGCCATGAATGAAATTTTTTGGATCACCAGAGATGGATAAAATAGGGCTGCTCACACAGTAGATAAAGTTTAATTTTATTTGAATGAGTGCATTATAAACTATAGGACAGTTTTGACTTGTGCTGCGCAAATACATGCTGTCTTTAGCTTGTGGAAATGATGGTAGAAGCATAAAGCCATTCTCAATCCCATTTGTCCTGTCACTACTAATTTCATTTCCGAGAGTGATGCCTTAACATTCTTAGCTCTGAAGTCAGCAAAAATTACGCTCTGTGTGATTAAAAGACAATGATAGCTATGCTTCCCCTGGTCTTGGGGCCACCTTGTCTGGGGTATAAGTGTAAGACATTCTCATGAACATTTTACCATTACCAACAGACTATATCTTCTCAGGAGAAGAATGGCCATTAGTCTCCCCAGCACGTTACAGGACAATGACAAATTCCAGTACTTTGTAAAATTTAAATAGCCTTGAACTTTTAATTAGATGATACCTATGGTTTTAGACTGAAACAAGACGTGATAGTTTTGATTCTTGGTTGGTATATTCGTTTGCTAGAGTTGCCATAGCAAATACCACAAACCGAGTTGCTTCAACAACAAAAATTTATTTGGCCACAGTTCTGGAGGCTAGAAACAAGATGAAGCTGTCCTCAGTCTGGGTTTCCACTGGTGCTTCTCTCCTTAGCTTGCAGATGCTTGTCTTGTTATTGTGTCCTCATGTGGTCTTTTCTCTGTGTGCACCCACCCCTGGTGTCTCTCTCTGTGTTTAAGTTTCCTCCTCCTGTAAGGATATTAGTCAGATCTGATTAAGGCCCACACCAGAGACCTCATTTTAACTTAATTACTTCTTTAAAGATCTTTCCTCAATTAGTCATATTCTGAGGTACTGGAGGTTAAAACTTCAACATAATGAATTTTGGGAAAACATAATCCAGCCAATAGCAGTTGGAAGGCACATTTTTCAAGTCATGTAAAAGATATTGAAATAAACTATCTTTTTGACAGAATATTAGCAATTCCACTGAAGTTTAGTTGGTAAAACTCTTTCTATGTATTTATTTAGGTGTTCCTATTAATATTCAGGTATCTATTTTCTCACCTTTTCTTCTGTAGATTTACTATCTTAAAAAGCTTGTTAGTTTTAAATCTACACTCATGCTAAATTCTTTCTTCATTCCAGTCCACCATTTTGTTAATACCTGATGATTTATTTTCATTGCACAATTCATGGCTTATATATCTTTCCATAATGAAAATAACACAGTGGATTTCACTTTCATTTAAGATGGAATGACCATTACTTCCATTATAACAGTGAGGAAACACTGGATAAACTAAAACTCATATGAGTTTTTTATACATACACTAAACTAAAACTCATATGAATTATATATATATATATACTAAACTAAAACTCATATGAGTTTTATATATGTATACTAAACTAAAACTCAAGAGTTTTTTATATATATATATACTAAACTAAAACTCATATGAGTTTTATATATGTATACTAAACTAAAACTCAAGAGTTTTATATATATATATACTAAACTAAAACTCATATGAGTTTTATATATATAAACTAAAACTCACGTGAGTTTTTATATATATACTCATTATATATATATGTTTGATATATTTGAGTGGCTTTTAAATATATGGCTTTTATATATATTTTAAGCCACACAGTGTGATGGATGCATAGAAGTCTAAGTGAACTGAATTCCAGGCAGGGATAAGGCCTTCATAGGTGGGTAAAGAACAGCAGCCACTTTCATACAGGGCACCTTTTTCTAGTCTTTGCCTTGGCAGAGGCTGTTCAGTCCGCCCCCATTAAGCAGACAGATTTTGGTGGGAAAAGAGAAATGAGCCAAAATTTGATGGAGAGAATGATCTGACATGACAAAAAGAAGTCTGCGGAAGCATAAATGCAAAAAGAAATCCCTCATTCTGAAAATCCTCATGTCCTGGGAATCTCAGTGATTGAATAGTAGTGGGGAAATAGCAAGAGAGCAGCAGGAGATCTTGCATCACAAACAAGACTAAAGTTTGGTCTGGAAGTAAATTAAAACTAACCCAACCTTCTTCTCACTCAGATTCTGATAAGATTAAATAAATGGGCTCCTCAGAGGGCAATAAGGGCAACTTAGAAGCTGTAAGGCAGAGACAGATTTTATATAATCTTGTTGGAAACCAGATAGAAACTGAAACTAATTAAAGTTGTGGCCCATGAGGGTATCTTAGTGATCAGCCTTCACCCAAGTTGTGTGGAGGAGAAAAGTGTGTGTTCTTTCTGGGAAAAACAAAATGAAAGAAAACAAAATACATATGTATACATATTATCTACTTCAGTTTCTACTGTTCCTTTATAAAAAATGCACAATATAATTGTTTAAAATATGAGATTTACAACTAAACAAAAAAATATGAGCCATAATCAAGAGAAAAGGCAATCAATTAAGGCAGACTAATAGATAACCTTGATTTTACACTAAGCAGATAAGGAATTTAAAAATAATTGTTATGAAGAATTTAAAACATTTAGTGGCAAGATGGATAAAGTGCATAAATAGAGAATTTTAGCAGAGAAACTAACTCTAGCAGTGAACTAAATGAAAATTCTAGAACTGAAAATTCTAGAAAATTCTAGAATTCTACAATATATGAAACAAAGAATTCATTGAATTGGTTTAATATAATTCTGGACACCAGAAGATAGAACCAGGGACTCAAGAAATAGGTCAATAGCATATCAGTTTAAATATAAAGACAACTAGACACATCAAAATAAAACTTGTGAAAAAAGAAGAAACCTATGCAAAAATCCCCAAACAATAAAGTCATTAAATCAGTTAGAATAAGAATGGACATCATATTCAGATGAACAACAGTAAGAATGACATTTGGTTTCTCAACAGAAACAATTAGCCAGAAGACAGTACAAAAGAAACAAAACAAAAACATTAACCCATAGTTCAGTGTCTAGCAAAAGTGTTCATCAAAAATGAAGGTAAAATAGAAACTGTTTTAGATTAGCAAAAATTAAGAGAATTTCTTGTCAGCTCATCTGCATTAGAATAGAAACTCTTTTAGATTAGCAAAAATTAAGAGAATTTCTTGTCAGCTGATCTGCATTGGAAGAAATGCTCATGAAAGATGATCAGAATAGCACCATAGGAGAACGTGGATCTCCAGGAGAAATGCAGAGCACTGGAAATGGTGAATGGTTTGTAAAGCAGTAAAATTTCAAAACAGACCATCAATTGTCTAAAGGTAAAATAGTAACAAAGTGCTGTGGAGTTTTAAAAAGATACAGAAGTATAATATATGATGGTGATAACAGAAGCAATGAGAGGAGCAAAGGAAAAGACATTATTCTAAAGTTTTTATATTTAAGGTGGAATGCATTAACTTAAAATGTATGCTGTAATGTTTATTCTAGAAAACTGTTAAAATGAGCAAAAACAGTAAAGCTAAAAAGCCAAAAATAAAAAGCCAATGAAAAATACATGACTAATCTAACAAAAAGGAGGAAAAGAAGAAAGCAGCACATAATAAGTGTGAAAGATGGTGACCAAATGTAAAATGGTAAATTTAAACTCAACTGTACAGGTAAACACATTAGGTATAAATGAACTAAGCACTCCAATTACAAGGCAGAGATTTAGGGAGTGGATTAAAATATACCCAACAATATATATGTATATGTATTGTATAACAGAGACATTTTAAATATAAAAACATTTACATCAAATGTAAAATTATAGAAAAAGATATGACATGCAGTCTGTACCAAAATATCTCATGTACCCCATAAATATATACACCTATTATGTACCCACAAAAATTAAAAATAAAAATATTTTTAAAAGATGTAAAATGCAAACACTAATTGTAAGAAATATCCAGAAGCTATTTTAATATCAACCAAAATAGACTCTAAGACAAGAAAAATGATCATAAATAGGTAACTTTTATAATGATAAAAGGGAAATTCACCATGACTGTTTAAAATTTCTCACTGTAGATGTACCTAATAACACATATTCATAAAAAATAATAATATTTGACAGAACTAAAGGAGAAATACATAAATCTGCAGTCCTACCTGGATTGATTTTATCTTAGTCATTGCTAAGCAAAAAAAGCTCTGGGTGCAGTGGCTCGTGCCTGTAGTCCCAGCACTTTTGGAGGCCGAGGCAGGCAAGTCATCTGAGGTCAGGAGTTTGAGACTAGCCTGGTCAACATGACGAAATCCCATCTCTACTAAAATTTAAAAATTAGCCGGGCGTGGTGGTGGGCACCTGTAATCTCAGCCACTTGGGAAGCTGAGACAGAAGAATCATTTGAAGCCAGGAGGCAGAGGTTGCGGTTAGCCGAGATCATGCCACTGCATTCCAGCCTGGGTGACAGAGTAAGACTCTGTCTCAAAAAAAAAAGCTGCAAAAATTTGAAGATTTTTAACCAAATTGACCTAATTGACATTAATATAACACTTCATATTCAGATGGAACATTCACCAAAGTAAACATATACTGAATCCTAGAGCATGTCTAAGTAAATTGCCAAGAATTAAAAACTTGCAGATCTGTGTTCTGGGACAAATGAAACTAGATTAGACATCAGTAAGAAAAAGATAACTAGAAAATCCCCAACTATTTGGAAATTTAAAAACATAATTCTAAATAATCTTCTTGGGTAAAGAAAAAATCCTAAGAAATGGAAAACATGAGAGGTCAGAAGAGTGGTTGCCTGGAGGGGGAATTTTATGGAAAAAAAAAAAAGAAGAAGAAGGAGCAGTGTGGGATGAATCATATCAGTTTTCAGTCTTGTTCAACTAAAACGGACCAATATGATTTAAGGGTATTGCTACATACAGGCATAGGCCAGACGTAAAAGTCTTAGGAATCTTCGGAGTGTTACTTTTCTGTCTGGAAACCTCTGTGGCCTGTGGTGCCTTTGCCCAAGTTCATGTCCTGCATCCAGGAAGAATGAGGTACACAGACAAGTGGAGGGTGAGCAAGATGAAGAAGAGCTTAATTATTGAGTGTTAGAACAGCTCAGAGGAGACCTGCACTGGGCAGCTCCTCTCTGTAGGCAAGTCGTCCCATCCAGCGTTCAGCTCTCAGCAGAGAGGGTAGCTCCTCTCTGCAGCTGGTTGTCCCATAGTCTGCAGCTCTCAGCAGAGAGGAGGCCCTGGAGAGAGTAGCTCCTCTCTGCAGCTGGTTGTCCTGATGTCTCCTCTGTTCTGGCTGAGTCTGGAGTTTTTATGGTCTTCAGAGGGAAGGAGTGCATGCTGATTGGCCCATGAGCCACCATAGGTAGGCCCAGGAAAAAGTATCATGAGTTCCCCTTCCAGTTGGCAGGACTGGCAGGCTGGCTGCCAGGCTTCAGGCCTTCCCCTGCCTGAAAGTGGGGCTTTGCTGGGGAACTGCTGGCTTCTGCCCAGGAGCCTGTTTTCCTCTTGGCCTTGCCATTCATGGTGCCCAAGTTGTTCATACCAAGTGGCACTTGCAGACCAGTGCCAAGCTGCCATCAGGACCTCCTCGGCTTTCCTCCCATGCTCATTGTGCCCAAAGTCCAAAGGGGGCTGAGGCAGCAGGGGTCTGGTGTGTCAGTCCTGCCCTGATTGTGTGCACACCCAGCCAGGCTGTGATGGCACCCAGGCTCAGCCCAACCTTGCTCCATGACAGGAGTGGGCACTGGTAGCAGGGAGAGATCAGGCAGCAGGAGCAGACACTTCTGAGCCTGTTGGGGGAAGGGGAGCCTTTCCAGGGCCCCAAGAGCACAGGGACACTCAGTTCTGGAGCCATGGCAGGGCAGGTGCAGTGGCACTTGGGGAGGGTGGGGTTCCTGCCTGTTCTGTGGAGTGGGAGGCTCAGGAAGTCTCCCCACTGCAGCCAGCATTGTGGCAGCAGCCACTCTAGATGGGCTGCTACTGCCATCTCCAACAGGAGATGTTCCTGTCTTGGACTAATCCAATAATTTTAAATGAGGCGCAGTCAGCCCTTCCTATTTGTATGTTCCACATCTGGGGATTCAACAAGACAATATTCTAACAAAAGACAGACAATATTCTAAAATAATAATAGTGAATAATGCAAAATTTGAAAATCAGTATAATTATTTATATAGCATTGACATTATATTAAGTATTGTCAGTAACTAGAGATGTTTTAAAGTGTATGGGAGGATGTGTGCAGGCTTATGCAAATACTACACCATTTTATAAAAGGGATTTGAGCATCCTCAGATTTTGGTATCTGCAGAAGGTCCTAGATCTAATCTCCCACACCCCCAAACCCTCCTCCCTAATAAATAGTGAACACAATGGAAGGCATAATTACATAAACAAATTCTGAGTGGAATTCTTGTTCTATTTGAAGCATATTCCTAGATTACTTTTTCTGTGCTCACTTGGCCCCTTTTAATCAACTTTGCTTCAATATGAATAAGAAAAGAAGTTTCTCTACCTTTCAGAACCACTTTTTCAGTCCTGCAGCTTCCAAAGCAATGTAGACATCTGTGAATTTCCAGATGAAAGCTCAACTAAAGGTGAATTTCACTGATAGCAGGCTGCTACTAGCAACCAACTTCTGCTGAATACAGTATTTAAAATAGTTATTACTCAATGATCCCTCAAACAATGGACTAATTTACTAATGCTCATGCATAGCTGGATGCGCCTCTTTCAACATTTAGTGAAACCAGGTGTGAGGGCTGACTGGAAGAGAAGACACAGTTTTAAGGTAAAGAAGTCACTGAAGAATTATAGGTTGGAGCATTAGACTAAAGAGTGAGAATAGGGATGTATTTTGAGCAAAAATTATATTTGAAATTAACAACTAACCAAAATTATGGAGTGCATTGAGTTTTTTTTTAATGTATATTTTGCTTTATTTTTAGAAAAACGTTTAGCAGAGTTAAAAATTTATATTGGCCAGCAGCTGTAAAAAACTTTATTGGTATCCTTTCACTATTTAATGCATGTCACTGGTGATGGTCAGATACTATACATCACTATCAAAACTGTTATGCCTGGCCTGTGCCTATTTGTGGCAATACCCCTAAATTATGGTAATTGGGTCCTTGAGGTTTTCCATCACAAGTCTTGCATAGGGAGCCCAATTTCCTTACTTCTACCCACAATTTCCTTTGCGTCATTCTTAGCCCAGATTAGACTAGATAACTGTCTCAAAGGCATCTTTTGGAAATTTTACAATCCCTCCCTTTTTTTTTCTTTTTTTTTTTGCCAGGAAATATTTTCTTGGGTCATAGGTAATTTGTTTTATCCTTGTTGCTCTTATTTTTTCACAAAGGCTATCCAAGCCTATGTTTTAAATTAAGGATCACGTCTACATAGTATGATCAGCTCTATGCTGCACTTTTTAGTGTAGAATTAACATTGCTGATATGGAATTCTAGTGATGAAGTTAAAGGAAATGACTAAAAGAAAAGCCTAAAATACTTCTTATCTTGAATTCCAAATAATGGGATCACTTGACAAATCCTATGTAATAAATCCGTGTCCTGATTCTGTGCTCAGTGAATTCCAGGAAGTATAATCCATTATAATGATGAGTGCTAGAGAGGGTATGTGCTGTACTGTGATTTCAGTTTTGCATTCAAAATATCTCCCAATTTATGTTCCCTGAGGGTATGCTGTTTTCTCTCTCTGAACCCTATGTACCATAGAAAAGCCCATCAGACAGGAGGCAAAGGGAGAAAGTTCACTCCCTTTCTTAGGGATATTGTAAGTGGGACAGAAGTAGGGCATAAAGTTCAGATTATAAAACTACACACTAATTAATGCCTTGTGAGAAGCCATCACATGGCCATGTGCAGCATGGCTTGGAAATATTAATGCAGGGTTAGCAGCAGGAGATGATTGACTATCAGCCTGAGATGGGGCTGCTGACTTTTCCATGGTGTATGCAGGAAAATCCTGGAATTTAAAATGTAGTGATTGCTCAGTGGGAAGGTGCAGAAAGCTAGAGAGATAACAGGCCCCTAGGAAGTGAGGCTCAGGACAAAGAAGGTTCAGTTTGTGGGAATTTGCAAGTGGACAATCAATTGGCCAAGACCACAGAATCTAGCATTGGAGGCCCAAACAAACAAACAAACTTTAAGGCCAGCTCAGAGCAGTTACCCCGAAGTGTTTACCATTCAAGAGAGCAGACTAGACTAAGCTACTCCACATCACCCACCAGTAAGGCTCCAGAGAAGGCTGAAGGGAACAGGAATCATTTCTACCTCCCATTCTCCACTACATGTAATGTCAGACCCACCTCCCCCACAGAGCCGACATTATCTGGAAAAGACAGGAAAAGAAGATAGAGACAAATAAGACTGCTTTAGACTGAACAGAATTGGAGAGACCAGTTATGCTAGAAGATTGAGATAGTACCTATTGGCAAGTATGACTGTTTTTATTATTCAGTGAATGGAGACTTGTGATAAAGGTAGGGTAAATTATATGAAATAAACAAAGCTACATTTTCTTTGAAATGCTAAGTGTTTCATGGGTGAATTTGTGACCTGACCATATACAAATAGAAAAAAAAACAGTTCCCCAAAATGAAAGGCAATTGTTTATATTATTAACACAAGGAGTATTTGGTCTGCACATTAGTAGAGTTTTTCTTAATTTTTTTTTCTAGCAAGAGGCAGTACAGCATGTAGTGGCTGACAGTGTGGGCTCTGGAGCCAGTTTCCCCATTTGCAAAATAAAGTTAATAATGGTATCTACCTCATAGAGTGGTTATAAGGATGAGAACAGTTAGCACACATAGAATACAAAATAAAATACCTCATAGTCAGCATTCAATAGACATTACTGTCATTTTGAAAAATAAACAAAATAAAAGCTCTAAGAATTTAGGTGAGCATGAGGTCACTACAGAGTGCAATCATCTACCAGAAATTGAAGTTTATGTTGTTCTTTTAAAGAAGAAAAAAGCCATGGGAGTGGGAGGGAATCATTCAAGTCCGTTGAAGAGCTAAGTCCTATGGTCAACAAATGCTCTTTAAGGAAAAGAAAAATACCACAGGTGTCTACATCTTCAACTACTGAAGTACACATCCGTTTCTGGGAGAATGTCCTGCATTATGCTTTTTCCCACACATTTGTCCCCAGGGGCTCAGAAAACATGACAATTCCAGATGTATTTCATCATGTCAATAAGGCTTCAGGAGGCTACACTTTTGAAATGGTAAGTCAGCTAGGATTTGTCCTGGATTGTCCTAGGACTTGGGGGCTACAGCGTAAGTTTCTCTGTCCCTAGATTTTGTGGTTCTCATTGCGCCTCATACCTGGAATCCTATCCCTATAAATAAGCCAGCAGGGCATGTCCACAGGCAACTGCAAGATCATCTTTTTTGACAACTCAAGGCATGCATAAAAAATTAGAAACAGAAATGTAATAAACATATTAAAAATAAGGTTAGGAAGAAAGGAATCTCTGTTGCCTCATGCTTCACCCCCACTATTTTTAGTCCTTCAATGATATGCTGGAACAACATAATGAATGCTTATTGAATGCATGAATAAAGGAATGGAAAAAAGGCAGTAGCAGCTTAGAAAGCAGAGCTTTCTACTTACCAAGTAGTTCTCATATTTAGCTCAACTTACCTTTGTGAATACATATTGTGGACAAGGTTAACAAGATACACAGAGCTCCTACCTTAAAAAAAATTTTCCATTTGCTCAGCTTTGGTCTTGGCCATTTAAGTGGAGGCTATCCATACTTGCAATGAGCTCTCTTTCTCTGGAATTCAGCAGGTGACCCTCGCATTTACCCTCCTGCCCTGCCACTTCATGAGTCCATCATTCTATCTGTCTGGTCATCTCTGGGTTGTACTCTAACTCTGGATTCACATCTGTTTAATGATCTATTTTTACAAATTTATCCAAATTTTTTACCTTAATCCCTTTGCACTCAGCTGCTGGTATTAAATGGACACCTCCATTGAACTAATGGAGGGGGTGTGAAGGAAGTTATCAAAGAAAATTTTGACTGGATAAATTGCAGGACTTAAATTACAACCTGTAATTTAAACTATAAAGGTAAAAAAGCATTTATGGCACGAATGCAGTTTTGGATCCTGACTGAAGAGAGGATTTGGGTAAATATAGAGAATAGTCTTGGTGGTAGGAAGAAATGATGAGAGAGACAGGAGGGAGAGAGAATAACTAATAATCTTATATAAAAATGAATAAAATCTGCCTTTCCTATTGTATTTTAGTCAGTGTTTCATTTTTCCATACACTAACCATTTCACAACATTAAGCACTTTTATAACTACTTTATAAAAGCATAAACTACTTTATAAGGGAATATACTGAGATTCAGCAAGCTTAAATGATTGTCTAAGATTCCAGGCTATGGCCAACTGACTCTAAGTCTGTTACTCTCTTAGGCAGATAAAATGAGTGAACAACTTATATTCCTGTTCCAACATAATTTGAATATGATTTACATCAATGCAAGGAGGCATAAGAATGTATTTAGAAAGAACAAAACTCCAAGTGTTAGGGAACTTGGTTTTCCCTTCAGACTCTGACTCTACAAAAATGTGATCAGTTTGCTTCTTGCTTTTGAGTATGAGAATTCTAAATGCAGTCTGTGACATGACTGTCCTGGACTCCCTTATCTCCAAACTTTTCCTTATCTTCCTGTTCTAAAAGTTCAAGATTCATTAAATAGGGTGTCCAATAAAAGTCATGTATGGAACAGCCAACATGTAAGACAGGAGAAGGGCTCATCTGCAAGGCTGTGAAAAACTTACCTGTCGTTCTAACATTGTCAAGACACTAATAAACATCAGAAATCCTTAAATAATAAGAAAACTCATGAGAGATGACCGACTTGTCTGGAATGGTGCCACAAGTCAAAGGAAGGACTTGGTACACAATACAAATCAGATTTCAGAATCTTAGTTGTAACCCCCACTGCTCACTACTATTGAGATGTTAGCCATCAACATAGAAACAGCTGGAATCGATTGATATTTGGATTCTGTTTGGAATTTCTTTGTTTCTAATGTATTTTTAAAGTATTTTTTGAAAGCTCTCTTACTAATTCTGACCACTAAGAATGCTTTCTGTGAATTGTTTCTGTGGAGTGTTTGTATGTGATACACATCTGAGATACAGGATAAAGTATTTGGTATTTTATGCTCTATATTTATCATCTTCTCAATCTGATATTTTGGAGAAAAGATTGTGTACTAAGGTCATGTGTGTTTGCTGGTGATGTTCAGCTCTTTTAAATTATCAGATTTTTTTTACCAAATTATAATGATCTATTATTAAGGCCAAACACAATTGGGCTTGCAGCAAGCCTCATCTGGCTGGTTAATCACGAGGACGTGATC
This sequence comes from Hylobates moloch, assembly GCF_009828535.3. Taxonomy (NCBI): domain Eukaryota; kingdom Metazoa; phylum Chordata; class Mammalia; order Primates; family Hylobatidae; genus Hylobates; species Hylobates moloch. The sequence continues at coordinate 12,901,096 of NW_026652276.1, forward strand.
TTGATTCATCAACAGATTGCAGAGAAGGCACTCATGTATGGTCATGGTAGCCAACATTTTTGGTATTCCTCAATAAATCAAAATTCTCAGTATCTGAGGAGATGCCTATTTAACCAAACTTTATATAGAAGACTTGCCCTAACACTACATTGTATATGTTTTAAAAAATCTAATGGCTTTTGAGGTTCTAGAGGAAAACAAATCTACTCATATATTCAACTACAGAACAGTTCTTTAACTGAGAAGTAATCTTCTTTGTTTTTGATGTTGTTATTGAGGAGCAGCATTGTGTGTACATAAATAGTGTAGTGAGGAAGAGATACAAAAATCTCTTCAGTCAGTTCAACTATCCAAGTCCTGGCAGTGAATGAAAACATGAATCCCAGGCTTTGAATCAATTCTTGTATAAACATGTATTTTGGAGAAGGCTTTCTACTCTTGTTATATAGTCTTTTTCTCGTGCATTTAGTAGATAGATACATGTTGGGAACAAGCCGTCTGTAAGGCATTGCAATAAGTACAGGGTGTGAAAAAATATATATAAGGCCTTATCCTGTTTTCAGGAGGTAAAATGACACTAACCCCAGTAAGAAGCAATCATGGAAAGGGCCAAATGAGAATGGGGGAAAAGTCACAGGATTATAGCACAGCCGTGAGTCAGAAGTGTGTAGGAATAAACTTTTTTTTTTTTTTTTTTTTGCTCATAAATCTCAATTCCTTTACACGCACTTATTCTTGTTCAGCAGTGGAAAACCTTTAGAACGTAGTCTCACGTAAAAATTCAATTTCAAGTACCTATTTTTTTCTAGTCTACTTTAGTCTTCTGTTCAACTGCCAGCTCTGTGCGACCCATGCTGGCATGGTGCAGCTGCCTGTGCTTATGGTAGTCTCTCTGGCTTGATCTGGGACACATCTGATTTTCCGTCTTGATTAGGGCATATTTCCCAAAAGATCAAGGGAGATTCCCTCAGTTGTCTCCCCAATCCCTTCATCATCAAGTGGAGGACCAGCGTGGTGGTCTCACTCTGCTTCACATATTCTTTTAGTCCTCTCTTGCAGCCCGTCTTATAGCAACTGTTCCAGTGGTGAGAGAGAAATTATTGTTTGCTGATTTCACGTGGCCGGATGGGTCTTTACCAGATGTAGTGGTTTTCATTCTTACTTGTGAATGGTCTACATAGCAATCCATGCGTGTGTACTTTGTCTGCCAGAATTAAGGTGAAGCTGAGTAGAGAGATAGGATGAATGGGAGACAGAGGGAAACAACTTGTAATATAGGGAGCAGAAAGGGAATTCACCACTGACGTTATACATGATTGTGTTACAATTACAATTTCTTGGTGTTCAGAGGTTGGATGATCTTATATTCTCATTTGCTTGTAAGAGCCCTGATTCATTCCTTTTGTTCTAGTATATTCTTAATAGTGTCACATTTCATTTTTGCAATGTCCTAGATTGAATGACAAATTATATGAAGATACTAATCAGAGGATAACTTTATGAGGCAAATGGAGTTTTGCTATAGATCAAGTTTAGCAAATGATTTTCAATTATCTGCCAGTTCTAAACAGAGGATGCCTCTAGAGGGCTGGCTGGAGAAGAATCTGAGGCTCTGTTAGGGCTTAGCAGAGATAATGAGAGCTGTCTTCTATGGGTGTAGTACAGGTAAGGATTCAAATTATTCCAGTTTTTCAACTTAAAGCTGATTTTCCAGGTCATTCATGGAGTATGCACAATTTGTAATTCACAATACTTTGATCCTTTGATGCCAAAAGCCTAGACAGACTGACTCAAATAATATCACCGTCAAGTAGGGATTAATTCAAAAATACCCTAAGCTCAAAATATGCACAGCTAAACTTTTAGTGTCTCTTCATTATATCTGACTATCTATATCTGTCTATTCAGCCATCCATTTATCTTGTATGTATGTACAATCTATCTATCTATCTATCTATCTATCTATCTATCTATCTATCTATCATCTATCTATATCTATCTATCTTTCTATCTATCTATCTATCTATCTATCTATATCTATCTATCTATCTATCATCTATCTATATCTATTCATTCATCTATCTATATCATCAGTTACTTTATCTCTTCTGACTAAGGGTGATAGAATTCAGCCAAACATGGGAACCTAGAAATCTGGGATTATTTTCCACTTCATTCTTTCTCTCACTTTCATGTCAAGATGATCATCATGGCCCCCATAGCTGTATTCCCTCCCATATGTATCAAAAACATATCCTCTGTTAGACCCCCACTAAAGAACAGACCCAGTTCAGTTCCTAATTATCTCTCATTTGGACCATTGTCAAAAGCCTTGAAATTCTTCTCTTTACTTACTACAATTATTGCATCCTTCACACAATCTACCACAAGAGTGACCTTTCAGAAACAAAAGTCTTTCTGTCTTATCCCCTGGAGTACCGTTTTTTAGAGCATTGCAAATGCGTACAGCAGTAGTTCTCAAAATGAGGTCCCAGACCAGGAGCATCAGCCTCTCTTTAGAAATGCAATTTCTCAGGCCCTACACCAGACCTAGTCTGGATCCATATATTCAGACCCAGAAAATCTGTATTTTAACAAGTTATTCAGATGATTCTCATGCATATTCCAACTTGAGAACTACTTGTCTAGAGGCTAAACTCTTCCCTAGACAACTTGACCTGGATTGTTCTTTTCAGTATCTTTGGATGTCATGCAAATTCTCTCTTAATTCTTTATCTCATAACCTTGGGTCACATCTCTTGATACTTGTCTATGTTTTGGTACCTGCTATTTCATATGCTTGGGATGGCCTTTCCTTCTGTGCCATTCTTGACTATCCTTTAAGGTCAACTATAATTGAGCTCTTCTGTAATTGTGAAGATTGCTCCACTTGCTTCCCTCAACCAGCTCCTTCAAGTTCAGTGGAGTTAATTTCTCCCTCCCCTGTGCTTCTGGAATTCCTTGCATGCACTTATTTTACTGGCATTCATCGTGTATTGCTAGTGTTATATGTGTCTGCCTCTTCTGCTGGAATATGACCTTCTAAAAATGCAGTGACGCTGTCTTAGTAAACGCATGAATTGATGAGTCAAGGAACCAGGCACATTCACTATTAACTCTAAAAGTGGCTCTGATAATGCCCTTATAGCCATTGAAAGAGGTTCTCAGAGAAGGGGGAGAACAATGATTCTCATATCCCTCAATTCATTATTGTCATGGGGCATTATGCATTATTTTAAAAGTCTGCATATTTAGGTACTGTTAGACAATACTATTTTAAGTGCAGATAAATAGGCTGTTATGAAGCAGGTTGTCAAATGTGCTACTGTGAAATTTTCTCAGAACTTTGATCTCAGAAACATTCTCCTTGTGGCACACTTTAGAAGCCTCATATTTGGGAGCAACATACTCTGTGAAGTGCTGCTCCAAACGATGGGTTTGTGCGTGAACATTGTGCTTGTCTCTCTAAAATCCCTTCCCATCCTTGTTTTACAGCAGGCCTATTGTAGGGTGGGTGCTGGAGAGGGAAGGATTGATCTGACTTTGTCACTGACAATAGCTTAACCAGCAGCAGAAGAAGCTACGTCCAGTACCATTACTCATGTATACCTGTTCTGCCCAAATTTTGGCCATTCTGTTATTTAATGATTTTGTTTTTAAGTTGCACAGATGATGACACATATTAGTGCTGGAAGGAAAGGTGGCAAGTGTGAAAGAATCAAACAAAATGGGTGGAATGGAAGGTGGTATGATGTGAGGCTGGAGTGCTGTGGGGGCCAGAGCTTGTGATTTTCCACAAGAAAAATCACAGACCCTGGAAGGGGAATTGGATTGAGGATCAAGAAGAAGACACTAGAGTGTTTGAAGCATTTTTTAAGAAGCAACTTTATAGAAATCAATTTTATAGGTATAGTATTTACATAGTACATATTCACCCATTTTAAGCGGCTGCTATGTGGAGATATTATTTCCCTCTATCCTTTGCCATTCTTAATTTTAGTAACAAATTTAAATCTGGGCCAGGCACAGTAGCACATGCCTGTAATCCCAGCACTTTAGAAGACCAAGGCTGGAGGATCTCTTGAAGCAAGGAGTTCTAAGTCATCCTGAGCAAGACCATGTCTCTACTAAAAAAAAAAAAAAAAAAAAAAATCTAATTTTAACCTGCATTCCTTGAATTAGAAGACATCATTTTTTCTATTCTTATCTTGAGCAGTCATTTATATTTGTTTTTCTGAAATATCTGCTTTGCCCAATTTTCTGTTGGAGGCATGTGTATACATACACATGCAATTACACATTTGTGGGATTGATTCCTGTATTATATAAATATATGTATTTTTTATGTGTGTTAGAGAGAGCTCTTGCATGCACTTTCTTTTTTAATTTTGACTTCCCCCCACAACTTTAAACATTTTTTATATAAATGAAATAAGCTTTTCCTATATGGCTATGGGCTTTGTGTACTTCTTGTACAGATACTTGTAGTTCAGGGACTACCCAGAATCTGAACCCCCTTCTTATGCTTGATAATTACTGACCGTAAAAGCTCCATTGACAGGCCCAGCTAAGAGTCCACTTCCTAATCTGAAGATCTAAGGACTAGATACTTGCTTTTTCAGTTTCCCTTGCAGCCAGAGTGCTGGTATATGATCTAGATTCTGTCCATTTGAGTCTCCCACCTAGAACTTTGCATTAGAAGCCAGTGAAGTAAACACAGAGAATTGAGGGAGCAGCAGCGGCAGCAACATTCTTAGCTTGGGATCACTGGTGGCAATGGTGCTGACGGGGTGAGAGTCCATGGCCAGTGCCTACAGCAAGGTGATGCAAACATTCCTGGCTCAGGGTGATAGCAATTGTGACTCACAGGCTGGTTCTGTGGCATGAATGTGGCGGTGCTTTGTCTGCCTAGTCTTCCTTTGTTCCTGCTCATTTTCCAAGCCTGCTTGTCTAGCTCACCCAATCATTCTCTGTGTTTTCATACAGTATTTTATAGCTTTGGATGACCAGTTTTTTTTATTGTTATTACTTGAAAATAAGAACTCTAGTTGGTACATTTCTCCACTCAATCTTTTTTTTTTTTTTTTTTTTTTTTTGAGAGGGAGTCTTGCTCTGTCGCCCAGGCTGGAGTGCAGTGGCACAGTCTTGGCTCACTGCAAGCTCCGCCTCCTGGGTTCACGCCATCCTCCTTCCTCAGCCTCCTGCGTAGCTGGGACCACAGGCGCCCGCCACCACACCCAGCTAATTTTTTGTATTTTTAGTAGAGACGGGGTTTCACCGTGTTAGGCAGGATGGTCTCGATCTCCTGACCTTGTGATCCACCCGCCTCGGCCTCCCAAAGTGCTGGGATTATAAGCGTGAGCCACCACACCTGCCCTCCACTTAATCTTTTAAGATCTATATTGATACTTTTCCCCACTATTTTTATGGGTTATTTAGTTACATTTTATACGTTTAAATCTTAGAATAATTTAGAGTGTATTTGGAAATAAGACATGAGGTAAGAAATTCAGCTGCTGCTAATGTTGCTCCTCCTCCTCCTCTTTCTCCTGCTCATCCTTTAGTCCTAAATAGCTAGACATTGTTCCAGCTTCTCTTATTTAACAATCTATTTCGTCCATTGATTTTTAAATGCAAACTTAAACATGCACAACATCCCAGATGCACTTCTATACTCAATTTTGCTTCATTGATTGTTCTGTGTATTTCTGTAAAACGATCTAAATTTTAATTTCTGCAGTTTTCTAATCCGTTTAATAATAGTTAGTACATAGTACTAACTATGTACCTCCCTCTCTCTCACTTAGAATTTTTTAGGTAATTCTTACCAGCTTATTTTTCTAGATAAATGTCGATACCATGTTGCTAAATCCCTTATGTATTTAATTTGTTATTTGTATTTAATTACATTCTCTTCGTAGATTGACATAATAAGGATTTGAAGAATTGATATATTTATAATTGTTGTTTTCCTATTTAAGAGAAGGTAATCATTTTCACATTCTTCTATTTAAAAACAAGAAAAACCTTTTAATATTATTCTGTAAAGAAGAACATTCTGTTCTTCTTCTCTTTCTACCCTCCCTTTGTTCTGATTATAACAATGCACTCATGGGTTTTCAAAATTATGTGTGCTGTAACCTATCACTGTCATTCTACTTGATGCCCATATATTCCCCCATTTGGCCAGTGGGAGCTCCTGTGTCCTTTTGACATGACTCCATTTATCTTTGAACGTTGACCCCATTAATCCTTCAGACTGTATTCCTACTGTCGATGGGAACTTCAATCACATAAGATTAAATTATAGAGTGGAATAAAATGAAGCTAGCTCCTCCTGTCACCTTACCTTATATAATAGTACACCTCATGCCCCATGCAAGCCTCCCAAGGTTGTTTTATTTTCTTCTGTCTTAATAGCATCAGCATATTGCAAGTTTGACACTATTTCTGCTCTTATTACAATTAAACATCTAAAACAGTCAACAATATTTCTAACTACTCATTTTAAAGATCTATGGGACTTACAGAGCCTCACTTGCCTGGAATTTGCCCCTGATTTAGGGGCAATCTTTATCATCTGCTGACTCTCTGAGAGGTTTCAGCTGGAATCAACTGAAAGCTATAACTTACATTTGCACATGGTAAAGAGAACTGTTTTACAAAAACTGATAGTTGATTATACAGGTTTTGATCTAAAATGTTGACCTTCCAAAACTCTGAGATGAATATTGTTTTTAATCCATTTTAAAAATTAGCCAAAGTAATATATGCTATCATTTAAAAATCTGTTAATAGAAAAAAACTTTCATTGACAAGCTGCCTCATTCTTTCCCCCCTCCAGTCCTGTCTCCAGAGGAAATTAATTGAATCTGTTTCTAATAATTCAGAAAGTCCCATCTCACATTTAATAATGCGTGTTTATTTATTAATTTTAGATGTTATCTCCTGGGTTCCTGCTTTGATAAAAGATGATTGAGTAAACGTAGCACTTCCTCCTTTTCCCAATTTGGAAATACCACTATTCCCTGGTTCTCTATTTCATAGATTTGTAACATTAAGAAATATACTTGTATTAGTTTCCTAGGGCTGCCATAACAAAGTTCTACAAATTGGGTGGCTTCAGCAGGAAAACAATTATTGTCTTAGAGTTCTGAGGACCAGAAGCCCAGAATCAAGGTATCAAGGAGGGTTAGTTCCTTCTGAGGGCTCTAAGAGAAAGATCTGCCCAAGGCCTCTCTCTCTTTGGCTTACAGATGACCATCTACTCACATCATCTTCCCTCCATGCATGCATCTGTGTCCTACTTTCCCTCTCTTATAAAGACACGAGTTTGTATTGCCCACCCTCATCCCCTGAATGGCCTCATTTTAACCTGATTACCCCTGCAAAGACCCTGTCTCCAAAGAAGGTCATATTCCAAGGTACTGGGGGCTAGGACTCTAGCATATATTTTGGGAGGTGACACAATTCAACCCAGAACAATTATTATATCTTGATATTATATCTTTATTTCCTGTTCCACTAAGATTTTCCCCAGACACTTCACTTTATAAAATGACAACTGTTAACATCCTTGACCTTCTTTTAAATTCTTGTAAATCTTCTGTCTAGATTTCACTGTTTTTTTTTGTTTGTTTGTTTGTTTGGTTGGTTTTTTTTGAGACAAAGTCTCACTCTGGCCCAGGCTGCAGTGCAGTGGTGATTATACAGTTCAGTGGTAATTATAGCTCACTGTAGCCTCAAACTCCTGGGTTCAAGGAATTTCTCCCACCTCAGCCTCCTGAGTAGCTGGGATTATAGGTGTGCATCACCACACCTGGCTAATTTTTTATTTTTTGTAGGTAAATGGTTTCACTGTGTTGCCCAGGCTGGTCTCAAACTCGTGGCCTCAAGCAATCCTCAAACTTCAGCCTCTGAAAGTGCTGGGATTATAGGCGTGAAACACTGCGCCTGGCCTGTATTTTACTTTTAAATTGCCAAGGGTGATCAAGTTTATATCCTGTTAAACATCTTTAAACCTTTCATGCTATGTCTATTAGCTTGATTTAAAAACTTGAAATTTCCTAAGTGGTATTTTAATTATGATGATCATAATGAGTCACTTGCTATAGAACCAAACAATATATTTTATTTACATTTCATTTTATTTTCCCTGGATTTTATAATTGATCTTTCATTGTATTTCTTAATGCATTCTGCTATGTTCTACAGGTCTTTCAGTATAACGCCTTTATGAGTGCATTGCCTGGTTAAGAGTCAAGCTGCCTAGGTTAAAATACAGCTGTATCAGAAACTAGCTGTGTGACCTTGGACTACCAATTTCATTTTTCATTTCTTAATTTAATCATTTGCAAAATAAAGGCAACAATTATAGTAGTAATTGACTTCATAGAATTAAATGTGTTAATATATAGGTATATATGTAGCTGTTAATATATAATTATATATAAAGCTATATATATATAAGCTATGTATATAAGCTTATATATGTAGCTAATATATATAAGTTATATATATAACAGCTAATATATATAAGCTATATATAGCTAATTACATATAATTTTATATGGTATATATGTAGCTGTTATCTATATCTATATATCTATATCTATCTATATATCTATAGATAGATATAGATATATAAAGGATTTAGTGTGTACCAGGCACATATTTATGTGCCTGGTACACACACACACACACACACACACACACACACACACACACACACACATATGCCTAGTACGCACTAAATCTTTAGTATGTTTAAACTAGCATTATTATACAACGTTTCAAGGAAAATACCACATTTCTAAAACCTCGCTTTTAAGTACCAAATTGTGTCCTCTCCAAATCCATAGGTTGAAACCCTAAACCCCAGTATGACGATGTTTGGAGATCAGGCTTATACAGAGGTAAAGGTTCACGAGATTCTAAGGATGGGGCTTAGATTCCTAGGACTGGTGTACATAAGAAGAGGAAGAGACTCCGGGGATCTGCACTTCTGTCTCTCTTTGCCCCCACCCCTGCTCCATGCATGGACAGAGAAGAGTTCATTTGAGGACACAGCAAGAAAGGTGCCATCTAAAAGTCAGGAAGAGAAACCTCTCCAGTAACTGAATTTGTTGGCACCTTGATTGTGGACTTCAAGCCTCCAGAACTGTGAGAAATGCATTTGTGTTGTTCGAGCCACCCTGTCTTTGGTATTTTGTTATAGCAACCCAAGCCATGAATCTGCTCCCTTTCCCCAGATTTCTGCCTGGGGGAAGGCTCCAACCCCCCGGCTCCACCCTGGATACATTATCCTTCTGCCCTGGAACACAACTGATGTGCTAATATTTTGTGACTTTGCTTTCCTTCTTGGGCACAACCATATCCTAGATACCACTTTCTGTCTTGGTTTATTTTCTAATTTTTTACGGATGTACAACCTGATGTAACTTCCTGAGAAAGGGTGTTTTCAGGGTAAATATTCTCAGTCTTTGAATAGGGAACACATGTATATTTTACCTTCACATTTTATTCATAGTTTGGATAGGTAACAAATTTTTTTTTTGATAAAAAGTTTTTTTTTCTTTTTTTTGAGATGGAGTTTTGCCCTTGTTGGCCAGGCTGGAGTGCAATGGTGCAGTCTTGGTTGACTGCAATCTCCGTCTCCCAGGTTCACATGATTCTTCTGCCTTAGCCTCCCCAGTACCTGGGATTACAGGTGCACACCACCACACCTGGCTAATTTTTTTTTTTTTTTTTTTGTATTTTTAGTAGAGACAGGGTTTCACCATATTGACCAGGCTGGTCTCAAACTCCTGACTTCAGGTGTTCCGCCCACCTTGGCTTCCCAAAGTGCTGGGATTACAGGCAAGAGCCACTGTGCCTGGCCAAAAATTAAAGATTAAAAATATTTTTCTCTCAGAAATTTTCCTCAAATATTACTAATAAAATTTCTACATTCCATTACCTGATAGAAAAACTGTTTTTCTGTATTGTTGTTCATTTATTTGTCGGCTGCTAGTTTTAAGTCTGAAAGGCTTTAGACTCTCTTTACTTTTGGCATTCTTATTTCACAACGGTATACCTAGGTTTCTGTATGTTATATTTATTTTTCTAGTTATATAATGTGTTCTCGTATTCTTAAGACACATCATGCATAACAGCCAGTTTGTAGGGGCTCCCAGAGGCCACATTTAAGATACACATTTGTGTATCTACAATAAAGATGATAACAGTGGATAACAAGACCTTGACTAAAAGTTCATAAAGACTCATGAATCTTTAATGATACCTGAGGAAAGATAGAGAAACAATGTCAGACAATAAATGTGCAAGGAAAGACAACATTTGAAAATATCATTTCACTACTCTCAATGTGACGACTGGCAGGTAAGGATTGTCAGTGAATGCTAGTGTTGACTGAATGAAAGGTGGCTGTGAAGCAGAGCTCACTATTCGTAGTCTCGAAGTACCACCCAAGAGTTATTTCTCAATTACATCACAAAAGACAAACATTCTTAATAGATATATCCATTGTTCCCAGCATAATCAAGTAATCAAACTCAGTATCCCCAATGCTGGGAACAATATTTTGAATTTCCAACACCTCTTTCTTAATTTCTGATTTTTCTTTTTCCTTGACACTGTTTTGCTTTCTTATTTATATTTATGTAGTCTCTTCTCAAATAGCTCTAGAGAATAGTAGTTTGAAATATTTTAAAATATGTTTGTGTTTATGAATATCTCCTTCTCCTCCAAAGATATGTTTTATGCCTGATAATATTGGTCTTTGTCTTGCTTCTCTTGCAGGTTTTAATCAAATGCTTAGTATCTCCTGGTAGATAACAATGGGGCAATAAAGAAACATGAGCATTGTGCACTAAGTGAGGCTTCTTAACCAGATAACATAGGTGTAATGTGATGACCTGAAGGTGAAATTAATTGCTTCACACGTTTTGAGCTCTATAGTTTTCTAGATCCAAGATCTAACCTAGGTTGCTCCAAACCTAGTGGCAGCATCCCTGTGTGTTTCTTAAGCTGTGGTTTCACTTAAACTCTTCCAGTCAATACTCCACTAAGAACTTTCTATCCTTCAGAAGTTTTTGAGTCTTTTTAACCTCAGATAACCTGTCTGTGGTTCTTTTTATTATTGTGGATTTATAGCATTTTTTTCCTTTATTGTTGTTTTTCAGTTTGTTTTTGCTGCTGTAACCACCAACCACATTAACTCAGTGGCTTACAACGTGGATTTATTTCCCACTTACGTTGTGTGAGGGCTCTGGGTCAGCGGCTGCCCTGCTTGACAATGCTGGGCTTGGCTGCCTCGTTATGTCTTCTCATTGTAGCTTCAAGGGTGAAGGATCAGCTCCTGCCTGGGACATGCTGTTCTTAGAGCAGAGAGCAGGAACACAGGAGCGATAGTGTCAAACCACACAAACCCGTTTAAAGTTTCCGCTTGGAACTTTGCATTCAAACTTTCACCCATGTCCTATAGGCCAAAGAAAGTCACATGGCCAAGTCCAGAGTCAACATGGCAGTTTGATGTAGTCCATTTAGACAAAAGCATGCTTATGGCAGGACATTATATTTGTAAGTAATACAAACCTGTATTATTTGTTCATAAAATAATTTGTCATTGAAAACAAATGATAATTATTATTTCTAAATAATACAGCTTTTCACTACCATTTTAGTGGATCTTGGGAGGAAGGGAGATGAAAAGGTTAGTCAATTCATGATTCACATGAAATCAGACAAGTCACTTAATTTCTCTGTGCCTCAGTTTCTTTCTCTTTAAAATGAAGATGAAAATAGTATTTACATCAAAGCGTTGTTGTAAAGATTAAATGAATACATGTAGATAAGGAGATTAGATCAGTGCCTAGCACACAGTAAATACGTAAATACTTAATAAATCTTAGATAGCATGATTTGTGACTATAAGCATGATTGATATGAACAAGATCAATCTAATTCAAATTGATGAACGATCCATCTTTTTTCATCTTTTTGAAAGCTTTTCAATGTTTATTCATGGAAAACATTCTTCCAAAATACATGAATATGTTTCAATCACGAAAAACTTCACCACTTGCAATTTACATAAATCATGGATGCAGGCCCACACTTTCAAGACCACTCCGCTTTTTATCACCACTGGAAGTATAGTAGGAAACACTCAAACGAGCTGGAGAGGATGGAGATTCATTTCTATTTTTAGAACATACAGTGATCTGTTAAAAATGACTCAAATTCAGAACTCTCAGCACTAACAATACTTTTGCTTCTTTCATTTATGTCATATGAAACTTAAATATTAAACAAATTTGACAGTTTGGCAGGGAGGCAAAGTTGCATTCTGCATCTGGTTTCTCTGAGCAAAAGTATGTAAAGGAAAAGGAATGTGATTACTTTTGCTCCATTATTCTTGGAAAGATAATATCAAATAAGTGTTTGAGAGCTTAAAATGAGTTTTCCCAGCTTGGGGTTATATTTGTTCCTTTTCTTTTTTTGTTTGCTTTTGTTAAATAAAATTTATTTATTGCATTATAACAAGTTTGCCATTTTTGGCATGTGTTTTATCATATCAATGTTTTTGTGTTACACACCCAGATTATCTGTCTTTGTGATAAGTCTCTGGCAAAAGGTGTATTCTTACCAATTGTATTAGTCAGAGTTCTGTAAAGGGACAGAACTAATAGGATATATGTATTTTTGAAGAGAGTTTATTAGGAGAATTGATTCACGTGATCACAAAGTGAAGTCCCATAATAGGCCATCTGTAAGCTGAGGAGCACGGAAGCCAGCCTGAGTCTCAAAACCTCAAAAGTAGGGAAGCTGGTAGTGTAGCCTTCAATCTGTGGCTGAAGGCCTGAGAGCCCCTGGCAAATCACTAGTGTAAGTCCAAGAATCAAAAGCTGAAGAACTTGGAATCTGATGTTCGAGGGCAGGAAGCATCCAGCACGGGAGAAAGATGAAGGCCGGAAGACTCAGCAATTCTAGTCCTTCCAACTTCCTCTGCCTGCTTTATTCTAGCCAAACTGACAGCGGATTAGATAGTGCCCACCGAGACTAGGGGTGGGTCTGCCTCTCCCAGTCCACTGACTCAAATGTTAATTGCCTTTGGCAACACCCTCACAGAAACACCCAGGAATAATACTTTGCATCCTTCAATCCAGTCAAGATGACACTCAATATTAACCATCATACCAATGCCTACTGCAAAACTCAAAGGACTCATGAAGTTCATAAACCCAAATTTAGCACTTTCTCTAATTCTTGCTCCAAAAGGAACTGTATATTTTACACACTCTATCAATATATATTTGGGATACAAAATACTTGTACGTAATAATAGTTAGAAATTAAACATGGAGCCACCCCAGATTTGCTTTCTTTGAAAGACTTTTATTTTGAGAAAGAATGGTAAATTATTTGTAATTATTCTAGGATAATAATTAAAACAAGCATTATTAGCTTTTATGCTTTGAATATCATGTGCACAGAGCTAAAATTGACATTCTGGTACTTAAAACTCACTGCACTTTTCAGAAGCTTTGGAGAAAAGGGGGCTAAATAAACATACCCACTTTTATCATGGGGGAGAAACAAATTTGAAACTTAAAATAAACAAAAATAAAGCCCTAATTTAGAAATTTCTGAAATCCAGAGACTGTCTCATTCACTAAACATCCTAGGAAAATAGCTATGAGAGAAACATCAGAAACTACTCATAATATGCAAATCGTTGGGTCAGCTTGCAAATTCTGTGAACTTTGTGTTTTTTCTGGACTTGATCAAGAGGCTAGAGCTCAGCAGAAATGAGCACCAGAACATTCTGTTTGTAAAAACAGAAGTTGGGGAGTAGTCAAAGATTATGTTTGGGCAGGGCACTGGGTTCTGGTCTGTAAACTGAACTGTCTTGTTAAATGACTTTCACGCTTCATGCCTCAGTTCTTCTGTGGAATATGACCATGTTCATGTTTTAAATGATTTTTAACAGTATTTTCCAATTGTCCTACATGCTTTGTGGGTATATTTTATTGGCTTTTATTGCATATATGTGTTTTATCTTATAAGAAAATCACAAAGATATGTAGACCCATAATTTCACTTAATTAATAGGAATACCTAGTGTATATCATTCAACACTGCTCATTTATATCTCTAATGCACATTTTCTGCCATAAAGTGTGCACGATTGCAAGCTTATTCTGTCATGGGTATTTAAGCCAAGCTGGCTTATGACAGTACTATCATCACGTTTTCTTAAACACACGTCCAAAACTCCCTTGAAATGAGAAAATACATATTTGAGGTATCAAGGAGATACCACTCTCCCCCTCAACTTTTAAATTTTTCCTCAGCTTATAAGAACAGGGAAACACATTTGAGCTGATTGTCGACATCTGGTAATTTGTAGGGTCTTGAAACAATCACATTAGCTTTGCAGCAGTGTAATTGAATGCAGACAGTGGTCTCTCACTGCATAACTATGCATCCCACAGTAAAGTCTGCAGAAGAGATTTCTGGCAGCTTATGTCCAGGATGAAGCATTTCAGCTGCACTTGTCTCAGTGCTATGATAATGGTGACCTCCATGGTGACAGGATGGCTGTCTTGGAGGCTAAGGATGTGGACAATCAAAAGAGGAACAGAAGTACAGAACTACTGTACTTACAGAATGTGGAGCACAAAGTGCTTCTTGGAATGGAATAAACCCAAATGGGCTTCTGGGTTTATTTTATACTCTGTGGGGTCTGCATGAGAGACAGCCTGTTGCAAGGATCACATAGAACAAATAGGTCATGTGTCTATGCTTGCAAAATGTGTCCATATTCACATGTCCAAGCCTCAGACTAGAGTTGCTACAGGTAACAAGTATTTGCTGAAGGGCTACTATTCCCTGACACTGATCTAGGCTCAGAAGGGCAGAGTAAAACATAAATAAAACCTGACAACGTAAAGTATAAGGCAAATGGCACTCTCATATACTGCTGGTAGAAGTTTAAATTGGTGCATACAGTTTTGGGGGATTACATCTAGCTAAACAAAAAAGTGTACATATACAAAGGCCCAGATATTTCATTTAAAAAAATTTAAGTTGGAAGAAATATTGCACAAATAACTGAAGAAACATGAACAAAGATATTTATTTTAGCATCATTGGCATGTGTGACAAATTGGGAACTATTTGAATTTGCATTATTAGAACGTAAACAAATAAGAACTTACATAAGACCATATGGCTATTTAAATAAATTTATTAGGTTTATAAATAGCAATATGGATAGATCTCAAAATCATGATTCTGAGTTAAAAAGAAGATACACAAAACATAATTTATATAAGGGAAATATTGATACTAAATATTGTATACAGACATATTCGTGTAAAGTATAAAAACTAACTACAAAGATGACTACCCACTTTATTATTTTCATTTTTTCTAGAGGTGAGAAGGACTTGAAAAAGATATCATTTAAAAACTTATTATGTTATGGTATATTTGTTTTAAAAATAATAGCACTTTAATACTTAGCAGTTCTATATCATTGTTCTGTGGTCCTTGGTTATAGCAGGCTTTGTCCTTTTCTGTATTTGGTAAGATCTCATTGTTCCTGCCTGCATAGAATTTACAATCTAGGTTGGGATCCACATGTAACATACACAAAACAACTGGATAATAGTCAAGTGGTAAACTCTGTTATGAGGTTTCCTGACACAAAAGCATTCAGAGAAGAGAGAGATGCCTCAGAATCCCCAAGACTCTTTCAGGGGGTGCACAAATCCATAATAACACTAAGATAGCATTTGCCATTGTTACTCTCATGCTTTCAAAACTACACGGTGGGGTTTTTCTGAAGATACCTAGTGTAGGATATTGTAACCACCTGAGTGCAGAAGCAGCTAAGAGAATCCAGCTGTCTTCTATTAAGCCAGACATTAAAGAGATTTTGGAAAAAGTAAAGCAATGGTATTCTTCTCAATAAAAGTGTTCTTGATTTGAAAAATGTAGTTTTTTAAATCAAAAAGTGTTATTTACATTAACATATAATGGATTTATTTTATTATTTTAAATAAACTAATAAATACTTGTTTCTTTTTTTTTCATTATACTTTAAGTTTTAGGGTACATGTGCACAACGTGCAGGTTAGTTACTTATGTATACATGTGCCATGTTGGTGGGCTGCACCCATTAACGCATCATTTAACATTAGGTATATCTCCTAATGTTATCCTTCCCCCATCCCCCCACTCCACAACAGGCCCCGATGTGTGATGTTACCCTTCCTGTGTCCATGTGTTCTCATTGTTCAATTCCCACCTGAGTGGTTTGGTTTTTTGTCCTTGCGACAGTTTGCTGAGAACAATGGTTTCCAGCTTCATCCATGTCCCTACAAAGGACATGAACTCATCATTTTTTATGGCTGCATAGTATTCCATGGTGTATATGTGCCACATTTTCTTAATCCAGTCTATCATTGTTGGACATTTGGGTTGGTTCCAAGTCTTTGCTATTGTGAATAGTGCTGCAATAAACATACGTGTGCATGTGTCTTTATAGCAGCATGATTTATAATCCTTTGAGTATATATCTAGTATAAATACGTATTTCTAAATTTTCTGTTTTAATTTCTTACACAATAAATATAAATAGCTAAAACATGTAAACAAGTGCTCTTCTGAATTCCCAATAATTTTTAAGCATCTAAAGTGCTCATTGCTGGGGCTAGATGATTCTTGGAAGTAATCCTCAAATATGTGGCATTACATTTATTAGAAGGAAGTAAAGAGTACTTTTCAAATGGTGTATCATGTATTTTAGTCAGTAATTATTCAGTAAATGTAGGCTTTTATTTTTTTATCTTCTTCTTTTTTATTTTTTTTATTTTTTTTATGAGCCAGAGTTTCACTCTTTTTGCCCAGGCTGGAGTGCAATGGTGCGATCTCAGCTCACTGCAACCTCCACCTCCTGGGTTCAAGCTATTCTCCTGCCTCAGCCTCCCAAGTAGTTGAGATTCTAGGCATGTGCCACCAGGCCCAGCTAATTTTATATTTTTAGTAGAGATGGGGTTTCACCATGTTGGCCAGGCTGGTCTCAAACTCCTGACCTCAGGTGAACCACCCGCCTTGGCCTCCCAAAGTGCTAGGATTACAGGTGTGAGTCACTGCACCCAGCCAATGCAGGCTATTTTTAAAGTTATGTGGTAGACACTGGGGCATCTGGAAGAAAAATAAGTTTTGTTTCCTGTCCTGCAAAAACTCAGCTTAATGCCTATTTAGTTATAAAGTACTGTAATATAGATTGATGTATTATGAAATGAAAGAACCAAATACTTTATAAGTTGATCTTTGATTTCTCCACCAGTATTTTGCTACTTTCTGGAAATGTCTAGAAAAGTGAAACCTTATATGATAGCTTTGGGGAAAGAGAGAAATATAAAGTTGCAGGTTTGTTGCAGTCCGTTTGCTGTAACCCCTTTAATAAGCTCTGGTGTGCTCACACCAGTGGCTGCGAACATCCTAACAGGATAGACCAGCTTAGCTGTGGTAACAAACAACCCTCAAATCTTAGTGGCTTAGAACAACAAATGTTTATTTATCCCTCATGCTCTCTGTCTGTCCACTGCAGGTCAGTGGGACGCTCTGCTCAATATATAGTCACGTTCCACATAATGACGTTTTAGTCCACGATGAATAGCATATATGATGGTGGTTGCATAAGATTATAAGTCTCTATTTTTACTGTACCTTTTTTATGTTTAGATATATTTAGATATATGAATACTTACCACTGTGTTACAATTACCTACAGTATTCAGTACCGCCTAGGAGCAATAGGCTATGCCACACGGCCTAGGTGTTTATTAGGCTTTACCATCTAGGTTTGTGTAAGTTCATTCTATGATGTTTGCACAAGGATGAACTCACCTAAGGACACATTTCTAGGGGAGGAACCCTGTTACTAAGTGACACATGACTGTGTTTATGCTACACCACTTTACGGCACTACAATTTCAACATGCATTATCAGTGTTCCCTGAAACCGGAAGAGAAAGGTTGGAAAGTCAACCACCAGCAATTATTACAAAGCTTTCCTGGAAGAGAGATACATACCTACTACTCATATTTCATTGCCTGAAGTTAGTTTCGTGGCCCGACCTAACTACTGAAAGCAAGAGGGCAAGGGAAGTGGTGGGGAATGCTAATGTTTTATTTAACTGGAAGTAGAAGTGAACCAGATATCAGGGAAGTCTGTAGTTGCCTACCACAAACACTGCTTAAGAAAAATAAACGACAGTAAATGTCTAACGCGAGACCAGAGAATTTCTCCAGCTGAATCAAATTCACTAAGGATCGTTCTCCAGCTGAATGAAATTCACTAAGGATAGTTCTCCAGCTGATTAAATTTCTTCCAGCTGAATCAAACTTGCTATGGTGTCAGTTTCCCTTCTTTCCTAACCCTTCTGGCTTTATTTCTTGGCTCCCTCTTTCAGTCATTTGCTCTTGGGTTTATTAGTCAAATTCAGACTATTTACCTTTATTTCTAATGGATAACCTTTTTGATATTATTTATTTTCATTGCTTATCAATTCTATGAACTAAAATTGTGGTCAAGAAGTATTTCACTCCGTTGCCAAACCCAGCCCTGCTCAGCCCCAGAATAACCACCAGTCAGGACCACGGTGCCGAATCTCATAATGAACTGGACATCAAGAAGTTTCTACATTCACTGGTATGTACGAATGTGGAGTCTGTCTAAATGTATTCAAATTTAGTTAAATTCCTTCAGTGTGGACATTTTATTAGTATTTTTTTACTATATTTTAATATAGATCAGCAGAATATAAAAAGACATTTAAAAAACCAAACAGAACATGAAGGCATATCTCATATCTAAACATGCCTAGTGCCCAGGAACCTCAACCATATTTTGTGCTTACGTGGGAAGAAATCTCAGGGTTCCTGGTAAATATTGGCCAGTATTTATTTACTGAGTTAGTTTGGCTGGCTGAGAAATCTTCCTTCTCTGTTGCTGAGCTGGGCCAGTCTTGCCTGCTTGTGGACAAACCCGTCTGGAAAGCTGTGCAGGGTAGAAATGCAGGGCAAGGGTTCTGCAGTTGGATCGACCTGGGTTTGGTACTTGAATCTTCTGGTCAGAAGTAAGAGTACCATAAAGAACTTTCAATTGTTAATTAACCTATTCAGATTGGCAGGAGATCAGAGTCACCTGATTCTTTTGAATATTCCAAGTTCATAGGCTGGGCACTCCAGAACAATCAGTTCCACACAGTCTTTTCCAGGGCATTTGGGCTGAAAGTACAAATCACTGCTGGTTTCTCTTTTCATTAACTCTAGGAATAACATAAAATAGAAACTTCTTCCAGGAAGAGGGTGTGAGGCATAAATAATAGGCAAAAATAATAGAATTAGAGAATGAGGTCTTGAAATTAGTCCACCTACCCATCTAATACTCAGATCTCTCATGCAACATTTCATCCAATTGGTCATATGCTTAAGGCTCCCCAGTGGCAGCAATCACAACTGCCCAATAGCATTCATTGTCTTTGGAAATTTCTGACAGCTAGAATTATATCTTCTAATGTGCCAATGTCTATGACTTAGTGGTTTGGTCATCAAGATTTGCATGCATATTTGAAAGGAGCTATGCTGTTAAGATTTCTGAAAAGACATATTTTGTTGTCACATTTTCTTCTCACATAAACTCTCAGAAGAAAGTATTATCATTAGTTTCTATTCTAGAAATGAGAAAACAGAGGCTTGATGTGGTTAAATGGCTTGCTGTAGGTGGCTGCATTGCCTTATGAACTGGGAATTAATGAATGTCTGTGCTTTCAAGTATCACTGTGGCAGAGAAAAAATATTAACCTACTCTTCTTGCGTACAAACACATTTATTTGTGACAGTGATACTGTTGTTAATACCATATTTGATAAAAAACGTGTGACAATGATTTCAAGTTGGTCATTGATAACTACCGTCATTGTTTTTTCTCCCATGCTAGTTTTTAGATTTCCTGTGGATAAATACTCTGTCTCTTCAATATTTCAGTAAAGCTCAGTGCCAGGCACATAATAGCTCAGAACAAAATTGATGAAAGAGTATATGCCTGAAATATTCTTCCTATAAATCTTAACAAATGGGCTATTTTTGCATAGTAATGTTTCACTTTAATAAAATCAAAGTCTGTATTTTTCTGAAGACTATGAGTCCAGGGAAGCATTTTCAACTAAGTATGTGTGAAATCATCCAGAGATAGAGCTGACTCACCTCTCAGGGGTCATTTCTCTAACATAACGTGTCCAACAAACCAATCAACAAATTAACCAATCAACCAACGCCCCCCCCCCCCAAAAAAAAAAAAAAAAAAGCTCTGAGCCAGGGGTGATGTGATTTATAAACACATACTAAAAAGTTTCCTGTGCTGTGTGTACATGATGTGCCTTTTGCTTTCCCTGAACCACTATACTAAATCAATAGTCCTCTGTCAAAGATATTAAAAAACAAGAACAATGGTGGAAAAATTGAACCTTGGCTTCCTATATCTGGGATACAATTATTTCTCCCCATTAAAACTTAGAAATTGTATCACTTTGGCTAATTCCCCAGGAAAGCAACAACAGGTGTGGAAGGGACCCACAAAAGGGAGGAATCTAATACATGTCTACTTTATTTTGGCATGTAATGAAGGCTCTGGGATTCTCACTTCATTTCTTCTTGTTTTTATTACTTCTAACATTCCTCTTTTTCAAATTTAAGTTTCTGCCATGAATTACACACTTTCACTGCCCGTATTCAGAGAGGTTTAGGTTTACACTCCATTGTGATCCAATGCTTCAATTTCATCCAATCCAATACAATCCTGGAATGCCTATATATTTCTGGAGCATTCTGAGCCCTTGAACTTCTAAACAGAAACAGCCAGGTTTTCCCTTTGTTCTGGAACTAGAAGCACAGCCTCCAGTAAGTACACGAGGTCACGATTAACCTCTTTAAACATGTCCTTTTGCCCTTTGAACGATCCAAATTCAATATCCTCAAAGTCCTAGGGCTGTGGGGTTTGAATAAATGCCAAGCGAGTTAGAAAAGTACACAGAATTTTAATCCTTATCAGACTAAAACTCCTTTTCAAAGGGAAGATGGTTGGGTTACAGAAAGCTGTAATCAATAACAATAGAGAATTTCCATTTAAGCACTCCTTCAAGCAGAACTAGAGGGCAAAATGTGTTCTTGTACCCATTTGTTCTACATGTAAACTAGTGGTTTTGTTTTTGTCTATCATTTTAAAGAATATAAAGAGTCATACAACAAAATATTCTTAAGATGGCAATCTTTAAATAACAAATATGCTTTTACTACTTTTACCTTCCTACTTCTATTTCACTAATTCTTATGGTCAGATTGCTTTAGAATCCGATCCTTGCTTACCCTTTTGAATGTATATACCATTTATCTGCCTCTATTTTTATTATTTGGAGTTTGTTTTCGTTGTTTTTCTTTCCCTTTTCTCTGTCATTATGTACTGAAAGAATGCTGTGAGACCCCCAGGATTCATTGATGGGCCCATTAGAGAAAAGAAAAGGGCTCAAAGAGATTTGTTTTTGCATAGGCAAATTACTTATTCTCTTCATGCTTTTGATTCCTAGTTTGTAATTAGACTAATAACAGTATCTATCTCAAAAGTTTATGAGGCTTAAATGATTCCAATCAAGTTTTATATAATGCTGGGCACATAGTAAACACTAAATACCAGGCTTATTACTAACATTATTTTCATCTTTGTTATTGAAAAATGTTGTATAAGATATTGGGCCAAGTGCTGTCAGGGATTCAGAATATTAGTAAGACATGGTTTTTGCCTTCAAAGAACATACCATCTATGGTAAAGTTGAGATATATACACAGATAACTAAGAAGAATAGTAGAAAATTCTAAAAGCGTGGTATTAATAAAGTGCTTGGGTAGTTGGGAAAAGGCTCAGGATTCCTTCTCTTCGGGGGAATCAGCGAAAGCTTTAATAAGGTGATAGTATGTTTTTCTAAATCTTGACAGAGCATTTAAGCATCATTAAAATATTAGAGGAGAGCATTCCAGGTAAAAATTATGGTGTGAACAATATGAATAATGACATGGGACTATGTAGAAAGAATAATTGGTCACTTGATATGATTGCAATTAAGGTACACACAGTCGAAATGGGAAAGTACACTGGAATAAGAGTAGACACCTTTGAGCATTAAGCTACAGCATTTGGTTTTCTTTTGTTGGCATTGGGGCAATATTCTAAGTTTTGAAACCAGCTGCTGAAAGGATATTGCAATAAAAACATTCAGCTGAAAATAATGAGACCTTAGACCTGGAAGGACTCTTAGAAATCGTTTAGTCCTACGCTCACATTATATTTTTGTAATTGGAAAAGCAAAAGCACACTTGTGTGCACATGTACACAAAAGTGGTATATGCTCGTTAGGGAAAAGAAAATCTACCTCGGAACTCACCAAAGCTGAGTTATATTATTCTATATTACCTATAATGTGTATACATTAATTGTATACGCACACGTGTCAGGGATGGCTCTCAGACAAACCATATTTGATGAGAGAGCTAAAGGAAGTGAGGTCGTGAGCCACAGGGTTATCTTGAGGAACAGCATTCCAAGGAAAGGGGAAACTTGCTCAAAGACCAGTAAGCCAGAGTGTTCTTGGTGCATTCAAGGGACAGGGCGGAGGCCAGTGTGGCTGGGTGGATGGGAGAGAGCTAGGAAGAGAAAATTCACAGGTGATGGGATTAATAGGAAATTAGGCACTAGATCATGTGAGGCCTGTATCTTAATCTAAGTGAGAAGAAAAGTCACAGGAGAACTTGAGTAGAAGAGCAATATGGTATAAAAAGTAACCTTTAGACAATGTGATATGATGATTAGGAGCACAAATACTATAGGATTTTGAAGCATTTTAAAATAGATAACAATAGGACTTGCCCGATTAAAGAAATGCTTTAAGTCACATTTCATAGATATTTGATGGCTTTGCTTTTAAACGAAGTCAGTGATATTTAGTCACCTTTTAAATAAAAAAAAAATCCTGCAATACACTCCCTAAACAATCTTTGTCCATTATTGTGAGCCTTCATTATTTAAATGTAATTTGTGAGAAGTTCAATACTTAATTAAAAATAGGTGAATGGTTAACATTTTAATCAATGTGACTATTACATGTGGATTCCAATGTAAAAATGTAGAATATTTTTCAGAATTATTGCCTATATATTATTATAGAGAAAAACAGAAAAATATTACTATCAGGACCTTTTCACCTTGATTTTGAAATGAAACCATGCCCTTCAGTTTTCTGTTTGCTTTTTGTATTCATAGCACAGTCTTGCCCTCGCAATGTCAATTTCTCAACATGTTTTGAAGGGAGGAAGTTGTAGAGGCAAACTTATAAAACAAAACTTCTGTGATCAGATATAATTTTCTCACCTGAGCCCAGGAGTCAGCTACAATGCTGTGATGGAGCTATGGTTTTTTTTCCAGATTACGCTAGCTTCTAAGAAACTATGAAAGTTGCTGCTGCTATTTTTCTCTCCTTTCTATTCAGGTTCAACATGTATTCTCAGTGATACAATTTTTCTGTGTCATACAAAGCAAGGAGAATTCAAAGAAATTGTGTTTTGAATAAAAAGGAAAAGAAAATTTTCTTAGTTATGTACTAAGAAATAAAAGATAAATCAGTAAGCATATTTTATTTTTTAATTTGCTTATTACACTCCAGCACTTCCTAGCAAATTTCAACAATGTCTGATAACTGGGGATTTTTAAAAACTGAATAAAATTTGATGGGGTATTCTAAGAAAGGGATTACAAAATTCAGGATCACCCCTCCACTGAAACAGCACTGACCAGATTAACCAATTTTTTCCAGTAACTGAGCAGTTACAAATCATATTGATATTGATTTCCAAGGGCCTATTATTTTTATGAAAGAAAAATGGTGGTAGAGTTTCAATTATATGATGAAACAGGCTAAGAAACATCCCAAATAATCAATTTTGGTTTCTCTCATGAGGTGGTATGTGTTCTGGCATCACTCAGAGAGTGGCTTCAAATGTACTGATAACCTGGCTGCTCAGTTAAAGGAGCCTTCACCGCTCTGTGGAGAAATGGGCTGAGTAAAATGTGTTTGTTTGTTCATTTGTTTTAAAATAGTAAATATATCCAAGTTAAAAGACTGTCCTTTATAAAAAAATATCTTTCCTATATCTTTGGTGTTAAAATATTTTCATCTCTTAGGAAATGATTAGTGATATTTTTTTCTGGAAATTTCTTTCATTTGTTGCTATAATTTGGCTATTGGTCCCCTTCAAATCTCATGTTGGAATGTGGTCTTCAGTATTGGAGATGGGGTTTGCTGGGAGGTGTTTGTATCATGGGGGCGATCCTTCAGGAATAGATGAATGCTCTCCTTGGGAGGGAGAAGTGAGTGAGTTTTCATCTTATGAGTTCTTGTGAGAGCTGGTTGTTAAAAAGAGCCTGGCACCTCCCCTCGTGCTCTGTTGCTTCTTCTCTCCCGATGTGATCTCTGCCTTTGGCCATGAATGCAAGCACCCCGAGGCTCTCATCCAAAGCAGAGCAGATGGCAGTGCTAAATTTCTTAATTCATGAATGTATATTCCAGGCCACCACTGTAAGGTTTGTGTCGTATATGGAGGGGTATCTCTCTGGTCAATAAATAAGTATTGAGAAAGTGGTTATGCTCAAAACTGATCTAAAATATCATGAAAGAGGAGACTAGAGATGACAGTGGAAATGCTGTTTTCCTTTTTGAGAGCCCTTCCTCCAGATGGCCTAACAGTATTTGTACTAGTTGGTGTCACTCTCTTTCCAGGTAAAGCAGATGCTGAGTTTGCAGTAAGTTAAGGGTCGCAAGAACTGACATTATTCTAGATATTGTAAACAGGAAAAAACTTAGTACCAAGAAATAGATGTTTGCAAAACTATCAGAAGTGTTGGAGAAGTGAAGGTAGAGGAAAACCTCTGCTAACATTTAGGGAATCAGGAATTACTGGGGCCAGAGGATGCTGCCTCCAGTGATTTCTGCTGCCTGCTGAAGAGGCCAATTCACAGAACTTCTGGAAACTGCTGAACTTCTCATGACTGTAGTCTGCCCATCATATTATAGCTTCGGCTTTTCTTTCACTTTCTACATTTCACAGAATTGTCCTTCTTTGCAGGAGTTTGTACCTGTATTATATGAGTACGGATGTCTATAAAATGTAGTTACAGGGTTTTAGCCTTTGAATTGTGGAGGAAAGTTGGGGGGACAGTGACTGTGGTGTGCTAACAACAGATTTTAAGGACAGTCACCTAGCTGTGATGCTTTCCCATTTCCTTCTTTTTAACAGAGCCCTGATTGGGATCAAGCATCTACTCCATCCTTTGCTTCAGAAAGAGCTAAATTTTGTTGTCATGGAATTAACCCAGTGATGATAAATGTGGTTGGGGTGGGCATATAACTTATGTATAGGGGGCATATCTCTGTGTGTATTAGTGTGTTCTCATGCTGCTCAAAAAGACATACCAGCCCAAAAGGAGGTAGACAGGTGTTTTCAGAAATTTCTCTGAGTAATTATTTCCATGGTGAAAATACCAGGTACCACAAAAAACT
Organism: Hylobates moloch; assembly: GCF_009828535.3. NCBI lineage: Eukaryota > Metazoa > Chordata > Mammalia > Primates > Hylobatidae > Hylobates > Hylobates moloch. The sequence continues at coordinate 12,926,778 of NW_026652276.1, forward strand.
AAGACTTGGGGGGTGGGTGTCATTGAGCCCCTTGGTTCTATTCAGATTATCTGGCAGCTCCCAGCTCTGAGTAGATACAAAGCCACATCCTTTCATATCTTTGCTTTGAAGGACTCTGTGTTTTAAAATCTCCTTATATTCCTGCTGAGTAGGCTGAGCTAGAGGACATGAACAAGACCTTAAGGGCAAGATTTGATAACAAAACTCATGGTGGAATGGGACCCAGTCATTTATGGAGGGCAGTCATAGATGCTGTCTGCTTCCAGAGTATTATGACATGGTCAGCATGTTTTTATGGTACATAGTGACAAAGACTCTCCCTGACCAAACTAGTCAGGCTTGTTTGAACCCTGTGCTCAACTAGGTCTTGGCCTTCCCTCCTGGCAGAATCCAGTTTTAGCAAGAATCCTGCTAGGTCAGTTTAGCAAGAGCCCTCATGCCCTTGATCTCTGATTACCCTGGCCTGCTCTTAGCAAGAATCCTGTATGGTCAGTCTAACAAAAATGCCCCATATCCTTGATGTCTCCTGTTAGTAATTTTCCCTCTGCCAACATCCATCCCCATCCCACCTGTTCCTTGGCTAGAAATTTCCACTTGTTGTTGTATTTGAAGTGGAGCCCCATCTCTCCCCGGTTGCTTGCTACAGTCTTGACACCTATTGCAATAGTCCTGAATAAAGTCTTGAATGAAGTTTTCCTTACCATTTTAGCAAGTGTCAGAATAACTTTTCTTTAACAATAGAAGTGGTTCAAGGAGTTGGAAATGAGGTGACCTGAGCCTAAAGTGGATCCTGGTTTGTCCAGAAGTTTCTTGTTTTTTTTTGTACTAAATACCTACTTCTAAGAGACTAAAGCTCCAGGCTCCAGAACATTGAGAAAGAGTTTGTTGTGTAAGCCACCAAGTCTATGGCATTTTTGTCATAGCAGCTGGAGCTATGACAGTGTGTAAACTTTGTCTTCATGATTGAATTAATGTGAGTATTTTATGTGCAGAATGTGTCGTGGTGTAAGAGTGGAGACGGTGAGCAAAGAAGCTAAGGGCTCCAAGATGAACACTTTCGTACACTTCTGACTGCTGTAGAAACACATCACTTATCTGAACTGTCAGTGCCTCGGACTCTTTACCAGGGACATAGGATTGGCAATTTGTTTTGATCATCACACTGAATAGCAGTGGAGAATGCCTAATAATTTTGAACTGAGATGTAAGGTTAATAGGATAAAAATAGGAGGGAAACTTAGGCATCCAAAGACATTAGCAAACTAGAATTAAAGAAAACACAAGTAATGGACCAAATGCTTTAGAGATGCTACAACATGCAGTTGGTTGCTTCACATGAATAACTTTCTCTTTCCCTCTCCGTCTTCCAGTCTGAACCTCATCTGACTTATTTGCATTTTGATCCCAATGGAAAGATCTCAATGTTTAGAAAAATCCCTCATTTTTTGCTGTTACTCATAAATGATCAATAGCCACAATAATGAAAAACATAACAGGAAGTTCTTTTTGGCAGTCATTCCTAACAATTTCGGGATGACTGCTCAGCTGTTTACGATACAAAGCTGTTTAATTTTGGGAAACTGTAACACAGGTGAAATATGGTCTCAAAATGAAGTAATTGAGGCTTTTGAATGTTTTTTAACTCTAGGATTGGCCTTTTTAGACTCACAGGCACTGAACTCCTTATCAGCCTGTTTTATACACCAGTCAAACCAGTTGTGTTTTAAAATGAATCTGGCAGGCATTATAACCATACTAAGAAGACTTCATTCTAACAGTCCTGCCCCAGGCAGAAGGTTGCTTCCTGAAGTGCTCTGGCAATTACAGAATCTTAATACTAGTATTTTCACTTAGACAAAGTGTCTCTCTTTTTCAGATATACATATTTATTAATTCCCAAAAGTCTACCAGCGGTAAGTCAGCCCCCCACCTTCATTCCCTTGGAGACTATTTCCTGACCACCTGCTGTAAATCAGAAGACTGAGTAACCTTCTAATAACACATCAGTTACCCATTTCTGAGACCTCTTTGAGTCCCAAATTTCAATGTGCATCAGCTGCACAGCTTGTCAGATCATGGTTTCCTCAGTCTCATTGCAAGAGTCTGTTTTAATAGGACTGAGTTGGGGCCTGAGACTGATTTTCTAACACATTCCTCAGTGAGGCTGGCACTAACTGTCCATAAACCACGACGTGGAAGACTCTAAAAGGACTTTCCATCTTGGACTTGAAGTGATAGTGGGCTATGAATCCTCATCCTGAGGGTTGGCAAAAGCCTGTTCCAAGCAGCATACTTGGGCACCATGACCCGCACTGCCATACCGTTTTTACTTGTCCTGCCATCCCAGTAACATACTCTGCTGCAGGAGCCAGGAGTTAGCAGCAGTGTTAAATATCAAGTTTCCCATGGCCCTGGTCAGACAAGTTCCAAAGCTCATGGTGAGATACAGCGCTCTCTGGGCACATACTAGGGATCAGGGCTACATTTTTACAAATTGGTTGGTAAGTCAAAGAAGCAGCCAAGTACAGAAATAGGATGACGAACTCCTTGTGATTTCATTTTTTAAAAGACCCACAGGAAGTATACACTCACACACATGCCTATGAAATTATATAAATACACATATACATGTGTATACACATATACATGTGGCAGGAACACTGTTGCAGCCTCAATCTTCCAGGAATGAGGGAAATTTTAAACATTGAGGTAGTAAACAATAATAGGCAGTTTATGATATCTAGTGACTCCAGCTTGAAATCACCTTCTACTTCTGATGGCTCTTGGGTAATAGAAATTGACCCCAGGGTGAACAGGAAGGCAAGGTATAATAAGCCTGTGGTTCAAGCTACACAAAGGAACAGAGTACAGGGAGAGTCCTGATGCCAGCTCCCCACCGAGGGGCTCAGCTCTTGTCCTTTTAAGGAAGTTGAGGTGGGAAAAAGGAGAGACACATAGACATGTGTAGGCAGGGTCTTATTTGCACCTGCATAGGAACTATCATGCCCTAACATGCATTGCACGTACAGAAAATGGCAGATAGGACCTGCCTTGGGCAGCGATTTTAGTATTACAATGAGATTATAATGAGAAAAAAGTCAATGAAAGGTTAAAGAAAAGTCAGTGAAAGGTCAGCACTGAAGTCAATCTTGTTGCCAACCAGCTGGATCTCATGAGGTTTTATCAGGAATGGCAGAGTCTCACGTTAGCAACCTTGGAAGACATTACACAAGGAGATAAATGGTTAGGTTCTTCCTTTTATGGTTAGGAATTTTGCCTGGTCTTCTAGGTTAGGAGGGGTCCCCCTTTCTGCTACTGATTTGGGTCTGCTTGTTGAGGGAGACAAGAAGGTAGGGGAGGGGATATGCCCAGACATGTGAGGTTCATTGGGATTCTAATTACCAAGTCTCCTCCCTAAACTGTCTTACTTCCCTTTTAAGTATTAATTGAAAATTGTAGATTAAAACAAAAATGAATCTCCCAAGGAGATGATTTGCAAATAATGTAAATAAATATCTGATATGGTTTTGCTGTATCCCTACCCAAATCACACCTTGAATTGTAATAATCCCCACAAATCAAGGGCAGGATCAGGTGGACATAATTGAATCCTGGGGGCAGTTTCCTCCATACTATTCTTGTGGTAATGAGTAAGTCTCACAAGAGCTGATGGTTTTATAAATGGGAGATGCCCTGCACAAGCCCTCTTGTCTGTTGCCATGTAAGACATGCTTTTGCTTCTCCTTTGCCTTCCAACATGGTTATGAGCCTTCCCCAGCCATGCTGAACTGTGAGTCCATTAAACTTCTTTCCTTTATAAATGACCCAGTCTTGGGTATGTTTTATTAGCAGCATGAGAACACTGACACAGTATCTGTTCTCAGGAAGGTGGAGGATAACTCTCCCCTCCTTAAGTGTGGGCTGCACATAGTGACTGCCTTTCAAAGAGGACAATATGGAAGGGGGCTAAAAGAGTCACTTGACAGTGGAGAAATCTGACAACTATGACTTCAGCCAGGTGATCAAGGTCAACATCAACAATAATAAGACATGTTGACATTGTGTACCCTTGACATGAAGTCATGAGATGGCACTTTACCTCCACGGTCGTACTCTCCAAAATCCAAACCCCTATCTAACTATGAGAAAAGCATCAGACACACCCCAGCTGAGGGTAATTCCACAAAACACATGACCAGTACCTCTCAAAACTGTCAAAAAACCGTCCTAAAAAACAGAGACTATGAGAAACTGTCAGAATCAAGCAGATCCTAAGGAGACATGATGCCTAAATGTAATATGATTTTCCAGAAGGGATCCTGGAACAGAAAAAGGATGAGGTAAACACTAAGGAAACTGAAAACAGTTAATAAGTACCAATATTGGTTTATTAATTGTGACAAATGTAAAATATTAATAATAGGAGAACCGTGTATGTGGTGTATAGGAACTCTACAATCTCCTCAATTTTTCTATAAATGTAAAGCTATTCTAAAATACAGTGTTTATTTAAAAAAACAAGTAAAAGGGAGTTTTACTATAGACTTAGCCCTCTTAAATTACTAGAAAGCTTTCTTGATTGAGTTGTTTTTGCTACAAAACTGAAAGATACACTTGATGAACATTTCATAGCCAACTTAATGATGATTACCTCCCATAAAACAGAAGAAGCCATGCTGTCCCATAATGAACCTGCTGCCTCTAGATGCGCTCACCTCAGATTGAAAGCTGGGAGTCAGAGGCAGTTAGAAGGAGCAGATGGTGTCTGATGACCAGGCTGTGACTTCAGGTCTTTAGAAGGCCCAGGAAATGAGGCATTCTCCCTCCTAAGTGTCTACCCTTCCTGAAGCAAGGGCTGAAAGAGCCTGGGGGATTTAGTTTAGTGTGTTCCGAATGAGTTAATGGGTGACATACCAGTAAGTATTTTCTATCACATTAATTTTAATGTAGTCTACTTGTCTGATGTAAAAGACTCAAAATGACCTCCCAGTGTTCCTAATTAGTGCTCTCAGTACAACTTCTTTATCATTTCTTAGAAGTGGCTTCTGCTATGTTTCTAAATTTAGAAAAAATTACAGTTTATAAGTTTTGCATATATACCTTGGGAATTGAATAAGGAGATTAATATCTATGTGGAATTATCATAAGTAAAACAATTGATTAAGATAATACAGTGTTAGAAAAGGTTTCATGAGACGTTCTTAAAGATGTGTGAACCACAGATTTTCTGTGGCAGATGCATAGGTACATGTCTTGCTTGCAAAACACTGACTAAAAGTGCTATGTGGCATGGAAGATAAGAAAGTAGCCCATGTTTATAAAACCAAACTGTAAATTTAACTGTAGGTATAAATCAATCATCTCAATTTTGAAAATAATTCAAAGATTGCATATTTTGGTCTGTTATTTAAACATTATTTTAGAATTTGGAGGTAAGCAGAACAAGACGGCAGAATAGAAGGCTCCACCAATCATCTCCCCCAACAAGGACAGTAATTTAACAACTATCTACACACACAAAAATGCACCTCCAAAAGAACCAAAAATCAGGTGACCACTCAGAGTACTTGGTTTTAACTTCATATCACTGAAAGAGGCACTGAAGATGTAGAAAACTCAGTCTTGAATTGCTGATACCACCTTACCCCCAAACCCCAGCAGTGGCAGTGTGGCACAGGAAGCATTTCTGTGTGCTGGAGTATGGAGGGTCATGCAGCAATTGTAAGGCATTGAACTCAGTGCTGTACTGTTAGAGCAGAAGGGAAAACCAGACCAAACTCAGCTGACACTTGCCCATGGACAGAGTATTTAAATTAACTCAAATCAGAGGGGAATCACTGATCCCAGCTGTCGTAACTTAGGTTCCCACAAGCCTTGCCACCTCAGGCTAAAGTGCTTCGGTGCTCTAAATAAAATTGACAGATGGACTAGGTCCATAAAGACTGAACTTTTTAGGCAAGTCCTAGTACTGAACTGGGTCCAGAGCTAGTAGACTGTAGGGATGGCACACGACCTACTGAGTCACCAGCAGAGGTGGCAAAAGAAATGCTGGCATCACCCCTCTCCTAACCACAGGCTGTGCAGCTCACAGCTCAAAAAGATATGCTTTCCTTCTGCCTAAGGAGAGGAGAGGGAAGAGTGGGGAGGACTTTGTCTTGCATCTTGGATACCAGCTCAGCCAACAGCTGAATAGAGCATTGGTCAGAGTCGTGAGGCCCCCTTTCGAAACCCTAGCTCTCAGATGACATTTCTACACACCCCTTGGGCCAAAAGGGAAACCACTGCCTTGAAGGGAAGAACCCAATTCTGGCAGCATTCATCACCTACGAACTGAAGAGCCGTTGGGCCTGAATAACCAGCAGTGATACCCAAGTACTACGTTGAGGGTCTTTGGTAAAACCTTGAGTTGTGCTAGCTTCAAGTGAGACTTAGCACATTTTCAACTGTTGTGGCTTCAGGGTGAGACTTCTTTTGCTTGAAAAAAGCAGAGGGAAAAGTAAAGGGCACTTTGACTTGCACCTTAGGTACCAGCTTAACCATACCAGGGTAGCGTACCAAGCAGGCAATTGGGTACCCTGATTCCAGGACTTGGCTTTTGGACAGTATTTCTGGACCTGCCCTGGGCCAGAGGGAAGTCCACTGCCCTGAAGGCCTAGTCCCAGGCCAAGCAGCAATAATCACAAGCTGACTGAAGAGCGCTTGGGTCTCGAGGGAAAATAAATGGTAGTCTGGTAGTACTCCTTGTGGGCCTGTGGTAGTGGTGGCCATGGGGTGAGGCTCCTCTGCCTTTAGAAAGGAGAGGGAAGAGTGGGAAAGACTGTGTTTTGTGGATTGAGTGCCTGCTCAGCTACAGTACAGTAGAGCACCAGGTAGACTTATAAGATTTTTTAGCCTAGTCCCTGGCTCCCAGCACCTCTGGACCTGCCTGGGACCTGGGGGATATGGCCACCCTGGAGGGAAAGGCATAGGCCTGGTTGGCTTAACCACCTGCTGATTGTAGAGCTCCAGGGCCTTGAGTAAACAGAGGAAGTAGCCAGGGAGTGGTTACAGCAGGCCTTGAGTGAGACCCAATGTTGTGCTAGCTTCAAGACTGATGTAGTATAGTCACAGTGGTGGTAGCCACAGGGGTGCTTGTGTCACTACACCCCCAGCTTCAGGTGGTTCAAAATGCAGAGAGAGACTCTTTTTGTTTTGGAGAAAGTAAGGGAAGAGAACAAGAGTCTCTGGTAATGCAGAGAATTCTCCCAGATCTTATCTAAGACCATCAAGGCAGTACCTCTATGAGTCTAAAAGAACCACGATGTAACTGGGCTTGGGGTGCCCCCTAAAGCAGATACAGCTTAGATAACAACACCCAAGTCCTTTCGAATATCTGGAAAGCCTTCCCAAGAAGAATTAGTACAAAAAAGCCCAGACTGTGATGACAACAATAAATACCTAACCCTTCGATGTCCAGACACAGATGAACATCTACAATTATCAAGAGAATCCAGAAAAACAGGACTTCACTGAATGAACTAAGCAAGCCACCAGGGAACAATCTTGGAGAAAAAGAGATATGTGACCTTTCATAGAGAGAACTCAAAATAGCTATTTTTAGGAAACTCAAAGAAATTCAAGATAACGCAGAGAAGAAATTCAGAATTCTTCTAAATAAATTTAACAAAGACTTTGAAATAATTAAAAAGAATCAAGCAGTAATTCTGGAGCTGAAAAAGAAACTGGCATACTGAAGAAATATCAAAGTCTTTTAATGGCAAAATTGATCAAGCAGAAGAAAGAATTACTGAGCTTGAAGATAGGTGGTTTGAAAATCCACAATGAGAAGACACTAAAAAAGAATGAAGCATGCCTCCAGAATATAGAAAATAGCCTCAAAAGGGCAAATCTAAAAGTTATTGGCTTTAAAGAGGAGGTAGAGAAAAATACAGAGGTAGAAAGTTTATTCAAAGGGATAATAACAGAACTTGTCAAACCTAGAGAAAGATATAAATAATCAAGTACAAGAAGGTTATAGAACACATGGAGATTTCACCCAAAGACTACCTCAAGGCATTTAATAGTCAAACTCCCAATGTTCAAGGATAAAGAAAGAATCCTAAATGCATCAAGAGAAAAGAAACAACTAAGTTATCATGGAGCTCCAGTACATCTGGCAGCAGGTTTTTGAGTGGAAGCTTTCCAGGCCAGGAGAGAGTAGCATGACATATTTAAAGTTCTGAAGGGAAAATATAAAACCGTTACCCTAGCATAGTATATTCAATAGACATCTTCTTCAAACACGAAGTAGAAATAAAGATTTTCCCAGACAAATAAAAGTTGAGGAATTTTATCAACAACAGATATGTCCTGAAAGAAATGTTAAAGGGAGTACTTAAATCAGAAAGGATAGGATGTCAGTGAGCAATAAGTAATCACCTGAAACTACAAAACTCACTGGTAATAGTAGGTACCAAGACAAACAGAATTATATAACATTGTAATAGTGATGTGTACACTACTCTTAAGTGTAAAAATTAAACAATGAACCAAACAAAAATAGTAACTACAACAACTTTTCAAGAAATAGACAGTACAATAAGATATAAATAAAAACAACAAAAAGCTAAAAAGTGGGGGAAAAGTTAAGGTGTAGAGTTTTTATTAGTTTTCCTTTTGCTTGTTTATACAAACAGTTTTAAGTTGTTTTCAGGTTAAAATAATAGGTTATAAGATAGCATTTGCAATACTCATGCTAACCTCAAACCAAAAAAAATACAATTAATATACAAAAAAATCAAGAAACTAAATCATATGATGTGAGAAAATAACATTGACTAAAAGGAAGGCAGGAAAGAAAGAAAGAAGGAAGAGAAGACAACAAAACAACCAGAAAAGAAATAACAAAATGACAGGAGTAAGTCCTAACTTATCAATAATAACATTGAATGTCAACAGACTAAACTCTTTCAATCAAAATAAATAGAGTGGAATTGCAAATTGTACTATAAACATGCATGTGCAAGTATGTTTTTTCATATAATGACTTCTTTTCCTCTGGGTGGGACTCAGTAGTGGGATTACTGGATCAAATGGTAGTTCTATCTTTACTTCTTTAAGGAATCGCCACACTATTTTCCATAGTAGTTGTATTAGTTTACATTCCCACCAGCAGTATAGCAGTGTTCCCTTTTCAACATATCCATGCCAACATCTATTTATTTGATTTTATTTTTTGATTAGGCCCATTCTTGCAGAAGTAAGGTGGTATCACATTGTGGTTTTAATTTGCATTTCTCTGATGATTAGTGATTTTGAGCATTTTTAAATATGTTTGTTGGCCATCTGTATATCTTCTTTTGAGAATTGTCTATTCATGTTTTTAGCCTACTTTTTGATAGGATTGTTTGTTTTTTTTTCCTCCTAATTTGCTTGAGTTCCTTGTAGGTTCTGGATATTAGTCCTTTGTCAGATGTATAGATTATGAAAATTTTCTCCCACTTTGTCGGTTGTCTGTTTACTCTGCTGACTGTTCCTTTTGTCATGCAGAAGCTCTTTAATTAAGTCTCACCTATTCATCTTTGTTTTTGTTGCATTTGCTTTTGGGTTCTTAGTCATAAAATCTTTGCCTAAGCCAATGTCTAGAAGGGTTTTTTTAATGTTGTCTTCTAGAATTTTTATAGTTTCAGGTTTTAGGTTTAAGTCCTTGACTCATCTTGAGCTGATTTTTGTATAAGGTGAGAAATGAGGATCCAGTTTTATTCTCCTACATGTGGCTTTTCAATTATCCCGGAATCATTTGTTGAACAGACTGTCCTTTGCCTACTTTATGTTTTTGTTTCTTTGTCAAAAATCAGTTGGCTGTAGGTATTTGGATTTATTTCTGGATTCCATTGGTCTGTGTGCCTATTTTTATACCAGGTCCATGCTGTTTTGGTGACTATGGCCTTATAGTATAGTTTGAAATCTGGTAATGTGATGCTTCCAGATTTGTTGTTTTTGTTTAGTCTTGCTTTGGCTGTTTGGGCTCTTTTTTGGTTCCATATGAATTTTATAATTGCTGTTAATAGTTCTGAGAAGAATGGTGGTGATATTTTGATGGGAATTACATTGAATTTGTAGATAGCTTTTGGCAGTATGGTCATTTTCACAATATTGATTCTACCCATCCATGAGCATGGGATGTGTTTCCATTTGTTTGCGTCATCTATGATTTCTTTCGGCAGTGTTTTGTAGTTTTCCTTGTAGAGGTCTTTTATCTCCTTGGTTAGGTATATTCCTAAGTATTTTAATTTTGTTGCAGCCGTTGAAACATTGGTTGAGTTCTTTTTTTTTTCTTTTTTTATTATTATACTTTAAGTTTTAGGGTACATGTGCACAATGTGCAGGTTTGTTACATATGTATCCATGTGCCATGTTGGTGTGCTGCACCCATTAACTTCCTTGATTTGATTCTCAGCTTGGTCACTGTTTGTGTATAGCAGAGCTACTGATTTGTGTATAGTAATTTTGTTTCCTGAAACTTTGCTGAATTCTTTTATCAGTTCTAGGAGCTTTTGGGGGGAGTCTTTAGGGTTTTCTAGATATACAATTGTATCATCAGCAAGCAGCAACAGTTTGACTTTTATTTACTGATTTGAATGCCCTTTATTTCTTTCTCTTGTCTGATTGCTCTGGTTAGGACTTCCAGTACTATACTGAATAGAAGTGGTGAGAGTGGGCACCTTTGTCTTGTTTCAGTTCTCAGAGGCAATTATTTCAACTTTTCCCCATTCAGTATTATGCGTGGGTTTGTCATAGCTGACACAGATGTCATAGATGGCTTTTATTCCATTGAGGTATGTCCCTTGTATGCCAATTTTGCTGAGGGTTTTAATAGTAAAGGGATGCTTGATATTGTCAAATGCTTTTCTGTGGATGCAGATTGTTTTTAATTCTGTTTATGTGGTGTACCACATTTATTGACTTGTGTATGTTAAACCAGCCCAAATGCCCATCAGTCAATGAATGGATAAAATAAAACTGTTTTTATTTTATGTTTTAGTTTATTTCATATTATGGAATACAACTTAGCCATTAAAAGGAATGAATTAATGGCATTCACAGCAACCTTGTTGTAATTAGAGACTATTATTCTAAGTAAAGTAACTCAGGAATGGAAAACCAAACATTGTATGTTCTCACTCATAAGTGGGAGCTAAGCTATGAGGATGCAAAGGCATAAGAATGATACAATGATTTTGGGGGATTGGGGAAAAGATTGGGAAGTGGGTGAGAAATAAAAGACTATAAATTGGGTTCAGTGTATACTGCTTGCATGATGGGTGCACCAAAGTCTCAGAAATCGCCACTAAAGAACTTATTCATGTAACCAAATACGACCTGCTCCCCAAAAACCTATGGAAATAAAAAATTTAAAAAAAATACAGAATTACTTATTTTCAAAAAAAGACATAGAGATGCTGAATGGATTTTAAGAAAAGAAACATTGATTTGTTGCCTACAAGAAACACACCTCACCCATAAAGACACATATAGACTGAAAATAAACAGATGGAAAAAGACATTTCATGCCAATGAAAATGAAAAAAGGGCAGGAGTAGCTATACTTCTTTGAGATACAATAGATTTCAAGACAAAAACCATAAGAAGAGACAATAAATGTCACTATACAGTGATAAAGGGGTCAAGTCAGCAAGAGGACATAACAATTTTAAATATATATGTACCCAACACTGGAGCACACAGATATATAAAGAAAATATTCTTAGAGCTAAAGAGAGAGATAGACTCCAATACAGTAATAGCTAGAGACTTCAACACCCCACTGAGCAGATAATAGCTGGAGACTTCAACACCCCACTGAGCAGATCTTCCAGGCATAAAATTAACAAAAATAATTGGACTTAATCTGTACTATAGACAAAATGGACAAAATAGATATTTACAAAACATTTCATCCAATGTTTGCAGAATACACATTTTTCTCCTCAGCACAAGTCATTCTCAAGGATAGACCATATATTAGGTGAAAAAACAAGTCTTAAGACATTTAAAAAGTTAAAATATTATCAAGCATTTTATCTGACCACAATGGACTAAAACTAGAAACCAGCAACAAAAGGGATTTTGGAAACTATAGAAACACATGATAATTAAGCAATATGCCTCTGAATGACCAGTGGGTCAATGAATAAATTAAGAACATTGAAAAATTTCTTGAAACAAATGATAATGGAAACACACATACCAAAATCTATGAGATACAGCAAAAGCAGTGCAAAGAAGGAATTTTATAGCCCTAAGTGCCTACATCAAAAAAGAAGAACAACTTCAAATAAACAACCTAACAATGCATCTTAAAGAAAGAGAAGAGCAAGAGCAAACCAAATCCAAATTTAGTAGAGGAAAAGAAATAATAAAGATTGGAGAAGAAATAAATAAAATTGAAATGAAGAAAACAATCCAAAAGATCAATGAAACAAAAAGTTGGTTTTTCTAAAGTTAAACAAAATTGGAAAACCTTTAGCCAGACTGACTAAGAAAAAAAGAGAGAAGATCCAAATAAATAAAATCAGAGATGAAAAAGTAGACACCACAACTGATACTGCAGAAATTCAAAGGATAGTTAGTGGCTACTATGAGCAACCATATGCCAATAAATTGGAAAATCTAGAAGAAATGGAAAATGTCTTAGAAGCATACAACCTACCAAGATTGAACTAGGAAGAAATCTAAAACCTGAACAGACTAATAATAAGTAATGAGATTTAAGCCAATAATAAAAATTCTCCCAGTAAAGAAAAGCCTGGGACCTGATGGCTTCACTGCTGAATTCTACCAAACATTTAAAGGAAAATTAATACCAATCATACTCAAACTGTTCTGAAAAAATAGAATAGGAGGGATTACTTCCAAACTCACTCTACAAGGCCAGAATTACCCTGATACCAAAACCAAAAACGTATCAAAAATAAAGAAAACTACAGGCCAGTATCTCTGATAAATATTGATGCAAAAATTCTTAACAAAATACTTGCAACATGAATTCAATGATACATTAAAAAAATCATGCATCATGACCAAAAGGAATGTATATCCAGGATACAAGGATGATTCAACAAGTGCAAATCATTCACTGTGATACATCACATCAACAGAATGAAAGATACAAACTATATGATCATTTCAATTGATGTTGAAAAAGCATGTGATAAAATTCAACATCCCTTCATAATAATAATTCTCAAAAAACTGGGAATAGATAGAATGTACCTTAACATAATACAAGCCATATAAGACATACCCAAAGCTAGTATCATAGTGAATAGGGAAGAACTGAAAGTCTTTTCTCTAAGATCTGGAGCATGACAAGGATGCCCACTTTCACCACTGTTATTCAACACAATACTCAAAGCCCTAACTAGAGTAATCAGAAAAGAGAAAGAAATAAAGTACATCCAAATTGGAAAGAAAGAAGTCAAATTATCCTTGTTTGCAGATGATATAATTTTATATTAGGAAAAACCTAAAGATTTCACAAATAAGCTATTATAACTGATAAACAAATTCAGTAAAGTTGTAGCATACAAAATCAACATACAAAAAAATTAGTGGCATTTCTATTTGCCAAAAGTGAACACTTTTTAACAAAATTTTAAAAAGTATTATCATTTACAATAACCACCAACAAAATTAAATACCTAACAACTATCTTAACTGAAGAAGATAAAGATCTCTATAATGAAAACTATAAACACTAGAGAGATTGAAGAGGACACAAAAAAATGGAAAGATAGTCCATGTTCATGAATTGGAAGAATCAATATTGTTAAGATGTTTTACTACTCAAAGCAATCTTCAGATTCAATTGAATCCCTATCAAAATACCAATTACCTTCTACACATAAATAGAAAAAAAAAACCCTAAAATTTATATAGAACCACAAAAGACCCAGAGTAGCTACAGCTATCCTAAGGAAAACAGCTAAGCAGAAGGAGTCACATTACCTGTCTTCAAATTATACTACAGAGCCATAGTAACCAAAACAACATGATACTGGTTTTAAAAGAGACATAGACTATGCAACAGATTAGAGAACCTCAAAACAAATTCACACACCTACAATGAACTCATGTTTCAACAAAGGTGCCAAGAATGTACCTTGGAGAAAAGATAGTCTCTTCAATAAATGGTGCTGGGAAAATTGGGTATCCACATGCAGAAGAATGAAACTAGACCCCTATCTCTTGCCATATTAAAAAATCAAATCAAAATGGACTAAAGACTTTCAGTTCTTCAGCTATGAAACTACTATAGAAAAACATTGGAGAAAATCTCTAGGGCTTTGATTTGGGCAAAAATTAATTGAGCAGTACCCCACAAGCAACCAAAGTAAAAATGGACAAATGGGATCACATCAGGTTACAAAGCTTCTACACAGCAAAGGAAACAATTAACAAAATGAAGAAACAATACACAGAATGGGAGAGAATATTTGCATACTAACCATCTGACAAAGGATAATAACCAGAATATATAAGGAGCTCAAACAACTCTATAGGACAAAAAATCTAATAATCTGATTTAAAAAAATGGGCAAAGATTTGAAAAGACATTTCTCAAAAGAGGATATACAAATGGAAAACAGGCACTCGAAAAGGTGCTCAACATCATTGATCATGAAAGACATGCAGATGAAAATTACAATGGGATATCATTTCAAACCAGTTAAAACAGTTTATATCCAAAAGACAGCTGGTATGGTTTGGCTGTGTCCCCACCCAAATCTTATCTGGTGGAAGGTAATTGAATCATGGGGACAGGTCTTTCCCATGCTGTTCTTGTAATAGTAAATAAGTCTCAGGAGATCTAATGGTTTTAAAAATGGGAGTTTCCCTGCACAAGCTCTCTTCTCTTTGCTGCCACGTGAGACATGCATTTCACCTTCCACCATGATTGTGAGGCCTCCCCAGCCATGGGGAGGTTTAATTAACCATTAAACCTCTTTATTTTGTACACTGCCCATGTAAATTGAATATGTCCTTATCAGCAGTGTGAAAACAGACTAATACAACAGGCCATAGTGAATGCTGATGAGAATGTGAAGAAAAGGGAACTCTCATACACAGTTGGTGTGAATGTAAATTAGTACAACCACTATGGAGAACAGTTTGGAGGTTCCCAAAAAAACTAAAAATTAAGCAACCATATGTTCTAGCAATCCCACTGCTGGGTGTATACCCAAAAGAAATGAAATCAGTATATCAAAGAGATATCTGCACTCTTATGGTTGTTGCAGCACTGTTTGCAATAGCCAGGATTTGGAAGCAATCTAAGCATCCATCAACAGATGAATGGATGAAGAAAATGTGGTACTTATACACATAGTGTACTCTTCAGCCATTAAAAATAATGAGATTGTGTCATTTGCAATAATATGGATGGAACTAAAGATCATTATGTTAAGTGAAATAAGCCAGGCTTAAAAAGGCAAACGTTGTATGTTCTCACTTATTTGTGGGATCTAAAAATCAAAACAATTGAACTCATGGACACAGAGAGTAGAAAAATGGTTATCAGAGGCTGGTAAGGATAGTGAAGGGGAAGTTTGGGGGTCGTGGAAGGGGAGAAGAAGATGGTTGATAATCATTAAAAAAAGAATAAGCCCTACTATTTGGTAACACAACAGGGTGACTATCGTCAATAATTTAATTATACGTTTAAAATTAACTAAAAGGGGAAGGGACCAAGATGGCCAAAGAGAAAGAGCTCTGGTCTGCAGCTCCCAGTGAGACCAATGCAGAAGGCGGGTGATTTCCAACTGAGGTACCGAGCTCATCTCATTGAGACTGGTTAGGCAGTGGGTGCAACCCATGAAGAGCAAGCAGAAACAGGGTGGGGCATTGCTTCACTGGGAAGTGCACGGAGCTGGAGCTGGGGGACCTCCCTCTCCCAGCCAAGGGAAGCAGTGAGGGACTATGCTACCCACCCAGGTACTACCCTTTTCCCACGGATTTTTGCAATCCAGGGATCAGGAGATTCCCTCATGAGCCAACACCACCAGGGCCCTGGGTTTCAAGCAAAAGACTGGGTGGTTGTTGGGGCAGGCACCGAGCTGCAGGAGTTTTTTCACACTCCAGTGGCGCCTGGAACTCCAGTGAGACAGGACAACCAACCACTCCCCTGAAAAAGGGGCTAAAGCCAGGGAGCAAAGCGGTCTCGCTCAGTAGGTCCCACTCCCATGGAGCCCAGCAAGCTAAGAACCACTGACTTGAAATTCCCACTGCCAGCACAGCAGTCTGGGGTTGACCTAAGAGTATCAAGCTCTACTGGGGGAGGAGCAACCGCCATTACTGTGGCTTTAGTAGGCAATTTCCCCCTGACAGTGCTAAGGAAACTGGGAGGTTTGGACTGTGCAAAATTCACCACAACGTGGCAAAGCATCTGTGGACAGACCGCTTCTTTACATTTCTCCTCACTGGCCAGGGAATCTCTGCAGAAAATGCAGCAGCTCTAGTCAGGGGCTTACAGATAAAACTTTCATCTCCCTAGGACAGAGGGCCTGGGGGGAGGGGCCACTGTGGGTGCAGCTTCAGCGGACTTAATTTTTCCTGCCTGCTGGCTCTGAAGACGGGCTGATCCTGACAAGGGATTCTCCCAGCACAGTGCACCAGCTTTAATAAGGGACAGACTCCTTCCTCAAGTGGGTCCCTGAACCCCATGCCTCCTGACTGATAGAGACCTCCCAACAGGGTTTGATAGACATCTCATACAGGAGAGCTCCAGCTGGCATCAGGCCGGTGCCCCTCGGGAATGAAGCTTTCAGAGGTAGAAGCAGGCAGCAATCTTTGCTGTACTGTAGCCTCCGCTGGTGATATCCAGGCAAACAGGGTCTGGAGTGGACCTCCAGCAAACTGCAGCAGAGCTGCAGAAGAGGGGGCTTGACTGTTGGAAGACATACTAACAAACAGAAAGCAACAACAACAAAACATCAACAACCCCCACACCCCCACCACAAATGCCCATCCAAAGGTCACCACCCTCAAAGGTGAAAGGTAGAGAAATCCATGAAGATGAGGAAAAACCAGTGCAAAAACAATGAAAATTCCAAAAGCAAGAATGCCTCTCCTCCTTCAAATGATCGCAACACCTCTCCAGCAAGGGTGCAAAATTGGACAGAGAATGAGATTGAAGAATTGACAGAAGTAGGCTTCAGAAGATAGGTGATAAAAAACTCCTCTGAGCTAAAGGAGCATGTTCTAACCCAACGCAAGGAAGCTAAGAACCTTCATAAAAGGTTACAGGAACTGATAACTAGAAAAATCAGTTTAGAGAGGAACATAAATGACTGATGGAACTGAAAAACAGAGCACAAGAACTCCGTGAATAGCCGAATCAATCAAATGGAAGAAAGGATATCAGAGATTGAAAACCACCTTGCTGAAATAAGGCATACAGATAAGATTAGAGAAAAAAAAGAATGATAAGGAATGAACAAAGCCTCCAAGAAATATGGGACTATGTGAAAAGACCAAACCTACAATTGGTTAAGTGATGGGAAGAATGGAACCAAGTTGGAAAACACACTTCAGGATATTATCCAGGTGAACTTCCCCAACCTAGCAAGACAGACCAGCATTGAAATTCAGGACATACAGAGAACACCAGTAAGACACTCCATGAGAAGATCAACCCAAAGACACATAATCATCAGATTCTTCAAGGTCAAAATGAAGGAAAAAGTGTTAAGAGCAGCCAGAGAGAAAGGTCAGGCCACCTACAAAGGGCAGCCCATCAGACCAACATCTGTTCCCTCAGCAGAAACCCTACGAGCCAGAAGAGAGTGGGGGCCAATATTCAACATTATTAAAGAAAAGAATTTTCAGCCAAGAATTTCAATCCAGTCAAACTAAGCTTCATAAGTGACGGAGAAATAAAATCCTTTCCAGACAAGCAAATGCTAAGGGATTTCATCACCACCAGGCCTGCCTTACAAGAGCTCCTGAAGGAAGCACTAAATATGGAAAGGAAAAACTGGTACCAGCCACTGCACAAATACAGCAAAATATAAAGACCGATGATACTATGAAGAAACTGCATCAACTAGTGTGCAAAATAAACATCTAGCATCATGATGACAGGATTAAATTCACACGTAACAATACTAACCCTAAATGTAAATGGGCTAAATGCCCCCAAAAAACACAGACTGGCAAATTGGTTAAAGAGTCAAGACCCATCAGTGTGCTCTATTTAGGAGATCCATCTAATATGCAAAGACACACATAGGCTCAAAATAAAGGGATGGAGCCCAGTAAAAGCTGCAGGCTCTTCCAGCTTAATTCTCCTGTTCATAACATAGAAGGAATCAGCACAGGACCTATGCATAGATACTGGGGAAAAAATTCAAAGAAAAGAAGCATAAGCAAAAGTCAGATGAAAAATGGTATTTAATAGTTCCAAAGTAACTACAGGTGAAATGATTTATTGCTGTTGTTCTTTTTTTTTTTTTCTCTTTTTAAGGAAAGCTCAAAGAAGAGCCTCAAGGATTCAAAAAAGAGATTATATCACAACACCGGGAAACAAAAAGCAAGCTAGTGGTGCACAGAAAAGCCAAGGAAGAATAAAGCAAAAAATATTATAGAGATGAAAAAAGCACACTGCACACTAGAAGCAACAAAAAATAGAATAAGTGTAACTAAAATGTTTCCTCTTGGCCTCTCAATGCAAACACAAAATGAATAAAGAACAAAGACATTGAAATTATTTTGGAGAAAATATATGACACAGTGATCCAACATACAGACAGAACAATAGAACTGAAAAAATAAGATAAAAGATATAATGGGAGAAAACTTTCCTAAAATAAATTTGTTAAAATGCAAATTGAAAATGTACAATGTCTGGGAGAAACAGTGTTGAAACGGAATGGTCAACAATGAAACATATTCTGATATTCAAGAATAAAGAAAAAAATTGTCTAAGCATGTGGGCTGAAAAGTAAGTCATCTATTTAAAAAAAAAAAAAAAAAAAAGGAAACATTGATTTCAGCGCTCTCCACATTCAGTGCTGGAAGAATATGAGTTAATGTTTAAAAAACAAAATTTGACAGTGCTGTGGGCAGAAGGCTAAGAGGAAAGAATAGTCATTCCTTGGTATCCACAGGGGACTGATTCCAGGACCTCCGTGGACACCAAAATATGAGGATACTCAAGTCTCCTATAAAATGCCATAGTATTTGTGTAAAGTGTATGCACATCCTCCCATATATTTTAAGTCATCTAGATTACTTA
The DNA here is from genome assembly GCF_009828535.3 of Hylobates moloch. Taxonomy (NCBI): domain Eukaryota; kingdom Metazoa; phylum Chordata; class Mammalia; order Primates; family Hylobatidae; genus Hylobates; species Hylobates moloch. The sequence continues at coordinate 12,946,054 of NW_026652276.1, forward strand.
TAATACCTAACACAACGTAAATGCTATGCAAATAATTGTTATATTGTATTTTTGTGTTTTATTGTTGTATTGTTGTTATTTTGAATACTTTTGATCCACAGGTAAGTCTGCATATGTGGAAGCTGCAGATATGGAGGGTTGATTTTACAGCTAAGAACTTTATACCTAGCCAAGGTTTTATTCAAGTATAAACACAAAGAACAGATTCTCAAGCATGCATGAATTCAAGAAATAAACACCAGAGAGCTCTTGAGAACCATTACCCCCTTCACAAAACAAACAAAAAAAACACACACACACACAAAAATCACTGCTGTTTGTCAAATTCCAGTCAAAAGACTTGCATCAAAGTAAGCAATTAAGAACAGAAAAGATAAAGTAAACAAAGTGGGAATGAGCATTCATCACTTTAAAATATAACATTATGATTAAATCACTTTGGAAATTATGATTACAGAACAGAATTTACATGTTATAAAGCCCAAAAACAATAATAATCATCAAGATAAAGAGCAGGACTAAAGCTTGTTTATTTCCTCTTCCTTCAAAACAAGAAGCCAACTGATATATACTAAAATAATAAACACATGTCCAGCCTCTTCATGCTGTTATGAACGCCCACTACTTTAATTTTGGGGACAATTTCAGGAACAATTACTATCTCTTTGTTGAAGAAAGAGGTATCTTAATTTTAATAATTCCTTCACTTTTTCTGCAATTCATTATTCTTCTGTTAAATACAATTAAATATATGCTCTGTAAAGTAAAAGTAACCAGGATAGCTTGATTTAAATTTCTGACTAGCCTTTCTTCCTTTACACAAGAGGCTGTGGAATTTTGTGGTTGATGGTGTAGACCCTGGAAATGGGTTTGAAATAATGAACACACTACCTACCATTTATAGCTTCTTACGTAAGTTGCTGCACCTTGCTGTTTCAGTTTCCTCGTTAGAAAAGTGAGAATAAAGATAATATATATCTCATAGAATTATTCAAAAAATGAACATGTCCATTACTATAAAGTGCTATCATTGTCTCTAGCTTATTGTAAGTGCTAAATATGTCACTTTTCTGTGTTATTTTATTTTTTGGCTTAGCTAATATGTATTTGGAAAATAACATCATTATTCATTAAAAATAAATATTTTAAATCCAGCGAGAGGACAAACTAGGACACAACTAAATTTCCTTCCTGTATACTCAGTCTTCTGCTCTATTTATGGAATTATGCCGTTATGACCCTTCAAGAAAATCTTCTCCAAATTTTTATTAGTATGTAGCATTTCAGAATCTAATCTCTCTCTCTCTCTATATATATATACACACACACACACATACTCTCTTTCTCTATATATATGTGTATATATATGTGTGTGTGTATATAGATATATATAGATAGAGAGAGAGACTAACACTACACATACACACACACACTTTTTATTCTTTTACCTGTATGGTAGGTGTTTGAAAGGAAAACAATTCAAAGATAATAACTTTAAAGCCATTTACAGTTCAGGTATTGCTTTGTATTAAATGTCACTTGGGGATTAATTCTATTGTTCAGAAAGTTCCACCTGTTTCTCTAACTTGCACAGTATCAAATTCTTAAAACCTTATGTATATTGGCATTTCAAGAAGAGTTCCTGAAATTAATTTGGTGTCATAATTCTGTTGCTAATTAGATGTAAAACAATCCAAAAGTGTCTAGCATATGTAGGTACCTGCCCATCTCATGGAAAATTCTAGAACTAACAATGTGTTCTGCTTGGAACAGCAGATTTGTATGGACTAATGATATAAATAAATGATGTTATGCGGAGGTAGGCTTGATAGCCCAACGACGAGACTATGAAATTCTGAAATACGTTGAAATTTAAATGAACATGCCAAATGACAGGACTTAATGTTTCATTCCCTTCAACTCTGAATGCTCTGAAGGAAAAAGATCTTGGCCACCTTGACATAGACCAGTGGAACCTAATAGAGAGCCCAGAGCAAACCTGTTCATATACGCTCAACTAATTTTTGAAAACGGTTCCAATAATATACAACGGGGGAAAGTATAGACTCTTTAATAAATGGTGTTGGAAAAACTTGATATTGACATGCAAACCTTAAAGTCAGATCTTTCTCTTACATCATCCACAGAAATGAATTCAAAATGGTTTAAAGACTTACATGTAAGACCTGAAATCATGACACTCCCAGAAGAAAACATGAAGGAAAAGCTCTTTGACATTGGTCTTGGCAATGATTTTTTAGATTTGATCTCAAAAGTACAGAAAATAAAAGCAAACATAAACAATTAGGACTACATCAAACTAAAAACTTCTGTACAGCAAACGAAATGATGAAGAAACAAAAAGGCAACCTACAGAAAAAGAAAATATTTGTAAACCATATATTCAGTAAGGTGTTTGTTAATATCCAAAATATATAAACAACTCATATAACTTAATTACAAAAACAAGTAACAAAAATAAACAAAAAACACCCCAAATAACTCAAGTTAAAAATGGGCAAAGGACCTGAATAGACATTTTCACAAAGAAAACCAAAAATAGCCAAAAGATACATGAAAAGATGATGAATATCATCAATCATTAGGGAAATGTAAATCAAAATCACAATGAGATATCACCTCATGCCTGTTAGAATGGCTACTATCAAGAAGCCAAAAGGTAAGTGTTGTCAAGGGCGTGGAGAAAAGGGAAACCTTCCACCTGTTGGTGGAAATGTAAGTTGGTACAGCACTTTCAGAAAACAGTATGGAGGATTCTTGGAAAATTAAAAATAGAACTACCAAATGGACAAAGTTTAATGAGGTATAGTTAGTAAAAAGAGAGATTGCAACAGGAACAGAGAAGATGAAACAAAAGCAAATTAGAAGCAGTTCAGGGTTCTTTATTTATCTTTTCTACCCTAAAATAAATTTAGGAAAAAAATCTTAACCCATGGTACATAAGGAACTCTCTGCTGTAGGGGGAAATACGAGAACAATAACAGAGAACGTGGCCTTGAGAGAAACGGTAGAAATCCTATACAAGAAAACCAACCCTTGGACATTTGAGTCTTTCAAAGAAGGTGTTTAGAGTCAGAGCTGGCACCTTTAGGAAAATCATTATTATTTTTTAAAATTTAGAAATGGGTGGACTTATTTTTATTTTTTGGAACTCTTCAGATCTGAGCACGCCATCCAGTGGACGTCAAAACTAATATTCTTTGGTGTCATGTCTAAGAAGGCTGTCAGTGTTCTAAAAATAGCTGATGTTCATTTAACTTGGCATAGTTCATCAAGGAATTGAACTATCCTCTGCCTGGCCCAGGAGGTTGTAACTTCTCTCAGACTGTCTGGAAATGTCTAAATTTAGTTTTCCATCAGGTAGCTTCCTCTAATTTCCTTCATGCTCATATGGCATATTAACAACAAAATAAACCAACCACATCTCCGTGGTAACAAGCACAGATGTTTCAGAATATGCCTGCAAAAAGAACCCGTCCATGAACAACCTGTATTTCTTTAATTAATTCAAATATTTTGCTGTCAGCTCTCTCTCTTTGAAGACACAGATTGTTTTTCATTTTGAGATTCACTTTTTTCCCAGTAATAGAAACAGATAGGTTTCTTTGGTCCCACTGTGTCAAGATTTAGAAACAAGATTCTTCTTGAAAATCGCAAGCTGTGGAGTAATTCATCTGTAGCTACAATTTGGAGCCTTTTATCCTCTCAATTAAGGTCACATCATAGTCATACAGATAGCATTGCTCTTCTTTTATTATACCAAGCATTTCATTTTGGAAGCATTTCTCCTAAATGGGCCAAAATATATATTTCTATTTAATAAGTCAGAATCTTATACAGCTCTGTTTTAACAATTATGCAAACCCCACCTAAAATTTTTCTTACATTCATCCAACATCCATGCCTTTCCCCCAAATATTCCTGTGAGCCAGAAGACCACAGCTTTTTATTTTTTCTTTTTTAATGTTATTGTTCATGTGGAAATGGTGTCTGAAATCTGACCTGGGAAATAGATTTTACCTGCCTGAATTCCTAGGTTGGGGATGGATTACATTTTTTTTCCTCTACTCTTGGGCTGTGCTGAAGGAACATCAATCAAATGACAAGACAAGTGGACTGAAGCTTAACACTGAAAGAAATTACCACATGGATTTATTTGATGGCATAAGGAAACTATTTTGGATAGTTGTATTAGTAACTTATTATAAATAATAATACATATTATTTCTTAATGTTTACTGGTAACATTCACATGAACTTGAATGAACTTGTCCCCTGGAATTCACATAGATGGGGAAAAAAGAGGCTCAAAGGAAATGCAGATTAATGTAAAAGGTAAGGGTGAAGCTTGAGTCATGCTTTTTGGTTTGCCAAATGGCAGCGGTCTGGAGAGCACAGCTTTGGGAAGGAAAACTGTTCACACACAGATGCTAAGAACGCCCATTGCTTCGCTCTCAGCCCCACCATGAGTTGAGATGGAAAATAAGAGAGGATAAAGTCCTTACCACATCTCCCTCTTGTAACTGACTTCTACTATGGAAAGCAAAACGAAACAAAACAAAAACAATTAAAGGCACGATTTCAGTCTTCATGGATTTTATCATCTGATAGGACTGTTGACATCTAATCACATGAATCAGATACATACAACTTTTAAAGTTCTGTATCAACAAACACTGATTTTGACCACTAGTGATGCTAATTTGAGATTAGAGAAGCTTGTTTTAAATTACAGCCCATTGATTATAAAACAATTCTTAAAATTGTTGTAACTTGTGTCATAATTACTGAATTCTTATTATTGGATGATTGTTCATTATTCTTAAGGCAACTCATAGCCCATCTTGTTTCACTAGAAGAAATCTAATCTTCAAAGTATATAAACAACAGTTTAAGTTTGGGTGGGACTAAATGCTGATGTATATTTATGAAATTTTACTCATGTATGTTGTATATAACTCAGAAACCAGAGTCAGTGTTACTCAGGAAAGATATGATGAAGCACATTCTTTATAAAAATTTTACCCCAGAATTTTTATGCTGTTATTATTAAGGGATCCACGAGTTTCTGTCTTCTGGGATATCTTCTGGAGCTATAAATCATGCCTCTGAATTTGATTTCTTAAGAGTTACCTAAAAGTTGTAAAGGTCGTTGTATGACAACCTCTCAGAATTCCTAAATAATATCTTAGTTTCTAAATTTCTAGATATTAACACTTCACTGAATCAATGCTAAACAAAGCAAAGCTTGGGAATTGTATGAGATCAAACAAAGATGAATAAGTTTTCCATTATAATCCTGATCATTTGGACTATTTTACCCCATTTATAGAGAAGAGGATATAGATCATGTTTAGTGTTTGAAGGGCCATTTTATAATACAAATACAATTCATAATTAATAGTGAACACTATGGTTTTATTCTACCTAGTCACACAGTCTCGCAAGCTCTCAAAGTAACATTTACCCACTCTGGGATTAAGGACTGAATTGAGAAAAGAAAAATGTATCATTACTAGCTAATAACATATAAATAGATGGGAAAGATTGCAATCAAGGACAAAATAAAGGACGCTGAATGAGGTTACTTGGATGAAGGAATCACAAAACTAGGTTGCTTGGGAGAGAAAAATCTCATCTTGTCTTGCCAGTGTGGTCTGATATGGTGGTGGGAGGGTGGGAGACTAAAAGGGGCAAAGCTCATCTATAACCTTGAGTATCAGTTAAAAAGCTGGATCTAGAGTGTTATGGGACACAACAAAGAATCTCAGAGTATGAAAGTTGTGGCACGCAGGTGTAGGTAGGTGTTGTCAACCAGACCAAACAGATTTGGGGGCATTCAGGAAAAGAAAGCCCGAGGACAACATTAACTCATAATGCTGCCCCAAAAACGTGATAATTGCAATGAATGTTGATAGATGCCAAAGGATCACCACATTAGTGGAGAAACGGAAAGGTACTCAGTAACAACCTACTACATACTAGGCTAAAGAAGAAACCTGAGTCTTGAAGACTTTAAATACCCAGTTGGCTTCCATTCTTGGCCACAGCCCCCCTGGTCTATTGGAGACAACCAGAGAGAGTCTTTCAAAACCTAAGTCACTCCTCTGCTCAAAATCTGCATCAAATCTCCTTTCACACAAAGTAAACGTCGGCCTCCTCACAGTGACTCTCAGGCCTCACATGATCTAGCTTTTGTCCCTTCTCAGGCTTTAGGTCTTCTTGCCTAGCTCCCGCCATATGCCCACTCTTCTGTTTCTTAGGTTGTGGCTTAGGTACCTTTGCAAGATCTTTTCCCTTTGCCTAGATTGCTTCTCCCCCAGATGTTTGCTAGTTAATACGCCACCTCCTGTGTCTCTGCTCAAAGGGCACCTCTTAAATAATATTGAACCTACCCTCATGTTTTGCAACTGCAACCTACATACTCTTTCCTCTGCTGCCATTCCCAATCCTCTCACCTACTTTGGTTTTTCTTTTATTTCCAGCTTCTACCATCTTCTTACAAAGTATGTAATTTACATATTATGTTTCTTGTTATTCTCCCCTTGCCTACAATGTAAGCTCCATGAAGATAGAAATCCATGACTGTTTTCTCTAATGTATCCCAAGTGCCTATGCTTAATAATGAAAAGAACATAAGCAAAAGTTGTAAGAATGAATGAAATAGATGAATGCAGGAACTGACTGATGATTACACTGCAGGTGAGCTAGGATTTGTACTGAAGTTGCTTTCTACTATTCTCTCCGTAAATGTGTACTAAGTATGCTACTGGGCATTCAGTAGAAAAAAGAGCCAACGTCCAAGCCACTTTTACTGTCCATGAATACAGGATTGGCTACAAAATGACCTTGAAATCTCTGTGGTTAGATTAAAAGTGCAGTAATGCACAGACTGAGACCTTTGTTCCTGTCAAAAAGGAGAGTTTTGATTTCCTTGTGGTCCACTTGTAGCCCTGTTCTTTATTAGCATAGGTGTCCTTGAGTCTGATCAATCAGAACTTTTCCCCTGCGACTTACAGAGCCAATGGCATTAATTCAAAATGTAATAATAAAGCTGTCATCAGCAGATGAATGCAAGCTGCTGTTCTGTGTCTGCCTTCCTTCCGGTGTCTGCTGCTAGCCGCCTTCACGTTCTCCGTGGTGAGAGTGGGGCTGCTGTGGGGGTGGGCAGTGGACTTAATTAAATCATTAACCTTCGTCACCAGTTCTTTTTAAACTAAGAAAAACACATCCCAGATGTAATTGGGTATTAATATGAAATATGGGCCTTTAAGACTCCCTCCTATTCCGTTTTTAGAACACAGATGTAATTATCATGCCTAGCTGAGCGTGCTCTAGAAGGTGAACTAAATGATGGCCCTAGAAGGCATGCATAATTGGGATGAGGACCTCTGAAGAACATGATGATGATTTTTATAATTCTGCCCAAATGTGAGTCTCTCTTCATGGAGCCCATGAGCTTAGCATTGCATGACATAAATGGGATTACTGGGTCACGACAGCCCAGGTTCTCTTGCCAATAGCACTTAAGTCATTTGGAGACAATACAGTCAAGGTCATCAATGTAGATGGACTTTCACCTGACAGGGGAGGTCTGGAGCTTGAGTGAGGGGGTGGAAAAGAAAATGAGGGGTCATCAATCAAAGCAGACTGCTGAGTTCAGGCTGTGTAATAGGCAAGGGCTCCCAGCCGAGGCCCTGAAGTCAAATAACAAAGAGGGTGCTTCAGCCCACTTTTCCACTCAGCTCCAGCTCTTCTGATCCTTTCCAAGTAACTGTTTCAGGATTCTATATTGAAGGCTATTAATTTTTCAGTAGTATCCTTTATACCTTCCTGCTCCAAATAAGCCAGAAAAATGTGCTAAACAAAGCAGAAGAGGCATATTCCTGCCTCAAGCCCCATTTATAGCAACAGTAGTTATGCTACCTTACAGTTCCATTTTGATGAGGGTTTTGAATGAGGATGTCTGCTTCTTTCCCACGCATACTCCTTATCCTTAGGTCTGGAGTTGGAAGGAAGGAAACCAACTTCTGTAGAACTTTCTACATTTGACTCACTTTTGTATGTTAATGTTTTTTAGTCTTAACAAGAACCTGGCAGCAAATATACTGGTATTTCTAAATGTGTCAAAGAGCATACGGTTGAGAGAAGAGTTAGGGAAACTTGCCCTGAGTCACACAGAGAGAAAGGACAGAGCAGGAAGCTGGCTTTGCCCCTACCTATAGGGCCCGCTACTCTATCTTACTAGGGAAAACCCAAGGAACCTTCTAATCATGTTGGTTGCCTTTTAATTGCTCAGATTGTCACATTCACCCTTGGCTTAGTTTTAATATATACTTAGGTAAAGCAGAAGTCAGAGATGTGTTGCAGAGTCTAGTGTAGAGAGCCAGTCTTTAATTTACAACGAACTAAATTACAAAAAATCTAAATAACCAGATTCTTCTGCCATAGATAAAATTTTAGAGGTTTTTTTTTTTTTTTTTTTAATTGGTGAAACTAGAATAAAGGAAACTGTGGGAGGTGAGAGTAGATGGCAATAAAACTAGAAGAAAAGGCTGGCCCACCCACCTGGCTGGGCTGAATACTTTTAGTTTTACTAAAAGCTCTGCCCAAATGGACAGACTTCTCACTTCAACTCTTCTAGCCCCTGAAATGTCATGAAACACCAGTTCTTTTAGGTCGACAGGCATTCAACACTGGAGAATGCAGCTACCTTCACACGCTTTAACGGGCTAGCAGTCACTGACCCATTGGGAATTAATTTTAGGAGATTGCTTCTAATGCTCAGTGTAAGTTCATCTGCACTGGGGGATTTGGAGTCAGGTTTGTATCAAGAGGAACTTGAACCATGAAAAAGACTGAGTTTAAACAGAACTGAGTGGAATAGGTGTTTCCTACTGCAGGAAGGCTCTTGTTGCCTAGGAATAGCAGAGGTGCACAAGGCCTGTGGGAGTTCTGAGGTCAGAAAAAAGGGAGTCAGAGCATATATGGCTTAGCAATGGTTGATGGTCTGGGATGAATAAAAGGTGAACAGTCTTTTTCAAATGAGACAGTAAAGATGTATGTCATTGGACCTCTGGTGGAGCAAGGATGGATATGATTCTGCATTTCTGCAGAAACACAGATTGTGTAAGTACCAAATATAAAATCCACAAATATGGACCAAAATAATATGATAGCTTCTTTATCTTATTTTGAGATTTTCTTATTTGGTGATTCTTTTAGAATGTTTTCAGAAATCTCAAAGAGAACAGAAAAGTTTCTTTTCGCTTAGTATCTCTCAAGCTGGCTGCACATTCGAATCACCGAGGGGCAGTGTAATATAACACGGATGCCCAAAAGTTCTGATGTAATTTGTCCATGGTGCAGTCTTGGCTTCAGTATTTTTAAAAGCTCCTCGGATGTTTTATTGTGCAGCCAGCATTGAGAACCACCGCATTAACTTAAAACCATGTAATCCTGAGCCTCAGACATTGAGCAGAGGATCAAAAAATATTGTTTTTAATCCACTCCCAACATGTGGGTATAAAAAAGTGAAACACATTTCCTCTTTTGAGGGAAAAAACATCAGTGTCTCTGCAGCTTGGAGAGCAGGAAAGGGTTGGTGCTTTCAGAATGCAAGAGGTGGCACCCAGTGCTAGCAAATTATAAGAGGATGTTGGGGCAGATGTGCTTTTGATGGGACTGCATTTTCTAATCATCGAGTGGAAATTGTGTTCAGCAGACTGTGTCTGACTACATCAGAGGGTGGGGTAGTGTGTGAAATGAATATATGAGAAGCCTCCCCCTAGAAAAGCCAGAAAAACAGGGCAGTTAAATTCAACACCTGAGTTAAACATAAACAGTAGTGAGACTATAATATTAAATATAAATAAATATAATATTAAATATAAATGAATAAACTAAGGGTCTTATATAGGGTAAGCAATGCTCTGGACCCTGGGGAAACAAATGATTGAGGCAGAGACCATCTTTTTGGAGAGCCCACTTATTACTGATGGATAGACAGCTCTACAACTGGGACATAAGGTAGGAGATAAGGCAGCATCTGGAGACATCCCAGAGAGTGGTGCTGAAATGATTATAATGCAAAGGAAGAAAAGACCTAGAGAAGGGGTTTCAGAGCCAGGGGCGTCTATGTTTTTATCCTGCCAGTTTCAGCCACTTGGTGTATGTGTGGCCTTAATTAAGGCAATTAACCTCAACCTGAACTTCACCATTTCCCCTTTGAAATAAGGAAACCAAGTTCAACGTGTTGTTATAACGATTAGTAATTATGGATGTTATATGCCCCGCACAGTTACTAGGAAATGGTAGCTTTTGGGTGAACACAGGAAAAGGGGACTATAAAGTTAACATGACCATGTAGTTGACTAAAATTATTGGGACTTTTAGTATAAAGGGGTACGTTCTAATAATTATGCTGCAATAACACTCTAAACTTGGAAGGTCCTAGGCTTGGTGTGAAGGTGCTAAATTAAAGATAGCTATTATTGCTATTTCAATATTCTCATTCTCTCTTTTCATTGGAGCATTTTAGCCTACCCATTTACTCACACTAGAAGCTTAGGGAATGTTTCTGATTCTGCCTTCTCCAGTCTCCACATCCACCAATGGCTAACCCTCAGTAATTTTACTAAGCATTTAAAAAAGTCTGTCTTCTCTTTTCATTTATGGCCTGTACTATTCCCTTAATTTAAACCCCCACCAAATATTTTCAGCATTACTGACAGTGTCCCAAAGGGCTTCTGGACTCCAGATGTGTCTCCCACAAATCCGTTTTAAATCCAGCCCCTGGACTTTAATGAAAAGACAAACGTGACACTGGAACAGTCACATTTAAAACCCATAGATGGCTCCCATGTCTACCCAAGTAAGTCAGGTTCTCAATATGGCATGTGAACTATGAGCCTGATGCCAGATCTTGAAGTATGTATGGGAGTGTCATGGAGTCCTGGACCCAAAAACTGAAAAGCTGATTCAGCTGGATTGTATGGACTTCCAAAGAAAAGAGGCTGGTGGTTGATATGAAGAGTGTAGAATAACAGTACTTTTTCTACTCATTTTCTTCCTAAAAAAGTTATTCTCTTAACTCATGCATATGTGTGTATGTGCATGTACATGCTGCATGAAACAGGAACCATGAAGAAGATCAACGCTGATAGTGTTAGGGAGAGCAGTGGTGCCATGGAGGTTGGGGGAAAGTCTTGGTTAAGGAAAAAAAAGGCCACAAAAATGTTGAAAAAAGAAACCTAATTTTGTATATTGGAAATATAGAAAAATTAGTTTACACTAGAAATAAGAAGAGATGGTCGGTTAAGGTCATTAGAAAAATAAATGCTCATGATTCTTAGCCTCAGGAAAACTTTTAAATAAAAAAATAGATATATTAGAGAGATATATGATAGATAGAAATATGTCTAGCTTTATATTCTTATATATATACTTCACATATATTTATGTAGCCATCTCTCAGTATCAGTGAGTATTTGTTCCAGAACTCCTTTGGATACCAAAATTCAGGGATGCTCTGGTCCCTTATACGAGTAAAAACTACACACATCTTCCCATATACTTTAAGTTATCTCTAGATTACTTATAATACCTAATACAATGTAAATGTTATGTAAATATTTGTTATACTGTATTATTTTTTATTTGTATTATTTTTATTGTTGCATTGTAATTTTTTATTGTCTTTGTGGTTTTTTTGAAATATTTTCTATCTGCGGTTGGCTGAATCCATGGATATGAAACCTGCAGATGTGGGGAGCTAACTGTCTATAGGCAGATATTTGTATCTAACTATTTATATGTCTATATAAATATCTATAGCTATATTTACATATACAAGTAAAAAACGAATATGTGGAACTCTACAGAAATAGTTGTAAATAATTTTTAAATAGGGTTGTCATAAACAGGAGTAAATAATTTATGATTTTAAGATGTTATCAAGACAGAGTAAGATTTGATTTAAGATACTCTAATGTAGATCAAGAGACCATGCTGGAGACTAAGGTGGAAGAAAAGGATCAGGAGTTGACTGACAGTCATTTGGATAATGACCTGAGAATCTAAGTCAAGCCTGTCTTAAGATTCACACTCTAACAGTAGTATAATGTCTAAGTTGAGGAAAAACTTTCCATTCAGCCAGATTTTGAATGGTGGAGGCTTTCTGATCTCCAGGTATGTGAGGAATTCTAGGAGTGAAAGCAGAACACACAGAGGTATCGCCTGCTGAGTGCTGTCAAAGTTATCAGTGACATTCAAAAGTGAGGACATATCATGCTGGTGTGTGGATGGCCATGGAATGAAAGCACAGAGCAGCAGTTGGGATTATGTAGAAACTTAAACAACCAGGAAAGGTCAGGGGAATGCAGAGTGGTCAGGTTCAGTGAGGTTGGCAGAGGCAGCAAAGAGATGGTGTTTGCTCCTGACTCAGGAGGTCAGGAGGTTAGTAGAGTTGAAGAAGCAAATGGGGTTGATATAATTTGAAGTTTGTCCCCTCCAAATCTCATGTTAAAATGTGATCCCCAATGCTGGAAGTGGGGCCTGGTAGGAGGTTTTTGGGTTATGGGAGTGGATCCCTCATGAATGGTTTGCTTCCCTCCCTCTAGTAATGAGTTTACGTGAGATCTAGTTATTAAGGAGTCTGGGACCTCCCCCATCTCTTTCTCACCCTTTCTCACTGTGTGACATGCTTGCTCCCCTTTTACCTTCCATCATGACTAAAAGCTTTCTGAATCCTCACTGGAAGCCAAGCAGATACAGGTGCTATGCTTGTACAGTCTGCAGAACTGTGAGTCAAATAAACCTCTTTTCTTTACAAGTTACCCAGTCTCAGGTATTCCTGTATAGCAATGCAAAATGGACTAACTCAAGGTGAATAAACTTCTGGTTCTAAGATAGAGGCATTTTGTTACTTTTTCCTATTTATGTTTCCTCTTCATCTGTGAAGTGGGCCTGTCGGTATTCATTCCATGCAGAAGGCAACCAAAGGCCTTCCAACAAATGCTGTCTTTGGTGAGAACAAAAGGTTGGGGTCATCTCATGTAAAATTAATTAAGGGTAGTGTAAGATGCTTTTGGTTGCAAATATCAGTGAAATCAGAGGCAGGTGGTGACAGACTTAGTTTGCTCAGCACTAGAAGACCCAATTTCTTTCCATATTACCACTCTGTTGTCTGTATCTATTGGCTATAATTCTCCAGCTTGCCTCCTCATGGTCACAAAATGAGAGCCACAGCTTCAGATACCACACCCTTAGACAACTATCCACATATAATCTCACCAAGGGTAGAAAAACATAGAAGCTTTTTTTTACAACAGTTTTTTGTTTTTTTTTTTTTTTTTTTTTTGTAATAACAAGTAAAACATTTCCCAGGACACTTTGAGCAATATTTTTTCCTCTATCTTCTTGATCAACATTTTTGTCATATGTCTATTCCTATATTGATTATTGGCAAAGGGAGTGGAATCCCCATGAGTGAACTAGACTAACTGTCATCTTCCAAACGTGGGTATAGAAGAAGTTCCTCATCCTAAGCATATGAGAGGAGAAGGCAGGACCATATGGATGAAGGGGATGACCATCCTGTTGGTGGTGTCTGTCTTCAGAGGCGTTCACTGTCATTGAAGTTGTCATGTTAGAGAAGAGAATCATGTCTGGATAAAACATTATTATAAGGTTTGACTTCATCACTAGTTGGGGAGATTTCCACTTGGCCTGGACTGTGCTGCTACACTCATGAGTCTTTGCAGGGAAGGATTGGTTGGAGGAGGAGCAGATTGTTGGACAGTACTCCCATTGTTGGAACATATCAACAGCTTTTCTAAACTACCAAAGCAGAGATCCAAACCGAATGTCCTTCCAGACATATCTCTGCAAATCAAGACTAGAAATGTGCTCACCTTGCAACTATCAGACGGACCCACTTTAGAAAGAAGAGCACTGCAGGCAGGGTGAGACCATCACAAAATGTAGAGCTAAAAATGTATCATTTGCATGAAAAGCTTTAAGTAGACCAGCTTGAAGAGTCAAAAGTCTAATGATAGCCTAGAGTATAACTTTAATTTCTTGAATTACTTGAACAATGGCATTGCATTTTTGGCCATCTCAGAATTAATGAGGGGAAAAAAATCCTATAACTTAATTATAAACTTCTAAAATTTTCCTGTCTTGGGACATAGATTATAGTGGAAATTATTGAACTCAATGTGCTTTAAGGGTCACTGTTTAGGATTCTCATATATTATTGATGCGGATATTACACAGACTGTCTTTCTAAAAATTATTCCAGGATATAGCCTCTGAATTTGGTGATGGGTGTGTGAGTGTGTGTATGGGTTGTCTAAATCCTAAAAGTGAAATACCAAATCAAAAACAAAACCCAAACTACAAAACTGCACCCCACAAACCCTTGATCAGTTGACTAATGTTGATTAGTTGAATTCTAGTTGATTGAAACTTGACTTCAGATTGTTCTTTATATTTTCTGCTCTATGTTTTCACTATTTTACATCAGAATGAGCCCACTTTCATGGGACTATGTGGATCTCATGGTACACAGAGGAATCCCAGATTCTTCCTTTGGTTTCATAATTTGAATTTAATTAGATGTGCTTTCACATGTATTGCCTGATCTAATTATCATAGAAGAAATATGCATTTAGCAGAGCAGAATACAATATCCCATTTTATAGGTAAACAAATAAAGGCATCAGTTTATGTAAGTTTTCTAAGGTAACACAACTAGTAAGTGGCAAAATTGAAAATCAAGCCCAGGTGTTTTATCTCGCAATTCAGAAGACTTTCAACTCCTAGTACAAAACATCCAATTTATATTGTCCAGTCCTAAATTTACATATTAATTAGAATCTCCATAACTATGCTCAAACTTGCAAGAACATCAGCATGGTTTCTTTAGGAGGCAGAAATGCTGTGAAAATATGCTCCTGTTCCCCTCCTTGCTAAAGTGTAGAAGAATTCCCAAAGGAGAAATCAGAGAGACACTTAAGTGAATGCACCAAATGGAAGTGTTGTCTCCCGCCACCTCCCACCACTTTCAAAACACAGGCTGAAAATTCAAAAAAAGTTTGTTGTTTAATGTATGTGGAAATGGAAGGATAGCAGCAGCCCTGCTCAGGAGTCAGAGACCAGGCTTTGGAATCAGGGAACACCCCCCAGCTCCCACCCGCACTCAACTCTGCCCCATCCCACCTCCACCACCGACTGTAGATCCTGAAGACTAAGCTGAAATAACTAATCCTCAGTTCTATCCTCACCAAATTCAGCTAATAATAGCTAAAATATTGTACTTCGGTTTACAAAACTTAACAAATGTCGTTTGCGTATCAGAACAAGGAAGTCTAAGCAAATAACCTGCCTTCTAACTTTGACAAGAAAGGATAAGTCACTTCATAGAAAGCCCTTAAAAAATCTACAGATTTCCCGCATTAGGTGATGTATTCTTTCTTCCTCCTCTTTGAATGCAATACAGAAGTTATCATTTTATTTTCTAATGATTATTCTTTTGTGTTTCCAACTCTACCTTCTCCTGCCTTCTGAGAAACTTCTTTCTATTATTATGTTTTCTTTGCACAGTTGAACTTTGAGCAACATGAGGGTTGTGGGGTGCTGACCCCCTCATGCAGCTGAAAATTTGTGTATAACTTTTGATTCCTTAAACTTAATTACTAATAGCCTACCATTAGCCAGAGCCTTATTAATAACATAGACCATCAATTAACACATATTTTGTATGTTTTGTGAATTTTATACTGTTTCCTACAATAGAGTAAGTTAAGGAAAAGAAAATATTATTAAAAAATCATAAATGAAAATATATTTACTATTTGTTAAACGGAAGTGGAGCCTCATAAAGGTCTACATCCTCATCATCGCCATATTGAGTAGGCTGTGGAGGAGGAGGAAGAGGAGGAGTTGGTCTTGCTGCCTCATGGGCAGAAGAGAAGGAAGAAAATCCACATATAAGTGGACACAGGCCAAAACTCTGTGATTCAAGGGTCAACTGTATGTACTCTTTTTCCCATCAACATTTAAACATGATCCTTAGGGTAACGTCCCTCTTCTCCATGCTTCTCTCATCTAATCCCTCTCTTTCTGCCATAACCAATTCAAAGAACCACCTATACAAAGTGGGTTTCTGTTTTAATTGCTACAGCTCCACTCTTAACCCACTGCTTGCCAGTTTTTGTACTCCCTAACATCCCAAAACTATCCTTACCAACAAGAGGTTTATCATTTATTGTTGAAAATGGGACACATTTGAGAATGAAAGTTCGGTTAGTCATACCATTTTAGCCTAAATTCAGACTTTTCTGTGCAAACTAGCACCTATGGGAATCCTGTAAATAGGCACATCTCAGTCCTTATTTGACTTGATTGCTTGGGAGCACTGCACACTTGAACCTTCATTTCTGTAAAGCACATCCTTTCCTGCTGCCTCTGTGACAAGATGTCCTCTGGTTTTCCATAACCTTTGGTTGTTCTTTATCATTATTTCAGGGGCTCCTGCTCTTCCAAGCCACTACAGTTCTGTGTTTCTCAGGGTTTATTCTAGGTCTTCTAACTATTTGCCTCTGTGAATGCCATTCATTCCCATGGTTTAAATACCATCTAATGACACTAACTCATAAATTCACAACTAAAACTCACAGGTATGTTTTGATATTCCGATCCTAATATCCCACTGTGTGCTAGACCTCTGCTTCTGGCTTTCCCACAAATACCAGAAAATTAACATGCCAAAATCTAAAACCTGATTTCAACATAAAACCATTCCTCAATCTAATCCATCATCAAATCCTGCATTCCATTAAATGTATCAAACCTTCTCAATTTATTCTCTCTTCCTGCCACTTCACCAGTTCAGGCCAGCATCATTTTTATTTGCACTTCTATAAGAGCCTCTCTAATCTAAGTTTGGTTTCCTTTAATCAGATTTCATTATGGCTGACAAACTTGTTCTCAAGTGCAAATCTGATAAAGCTACTCTTCTGCTTAAAATATTTCAAGAGCTCCGTTTTTTTCAAGGTGGAGTACCCTCATGATGTGGTTTTTACTTACTTTCCAAGCCTCAACTTTTGCTTCAACTAAGCTTGCCATTGCTAAGTATTTTTTAGCTCTCTCATCTATATATTTTTCATACACACTTCTCCCTTTGTTTGGATTATTCTCCTCTGTTTCTACCTATCTTTCATCTATTTCAGTTTTAGCGTAAATGCTACTTATTCCAAAGCCTTCCCTGATCCCCACAAACATAGATGGCAGCCATCACATTGTAATGTAATTGCCTGCTTACTACGCCATCTCCACCACTGGATTATAAGCAACATGGGAGCTGAGAGTATAGACAATTGGGCTCTAATAGTGTCTTGTATATAATGAGTGTATAATAAATACATATAGCTGAATGAATTAAATTACTGAATGAATAATAATATTTCAATTGATCCCTGAAGATAAACTTCAGTACTCCAAGGTAAGAAAGATATCTCAAGTGAAAGGATAGTATGTAACAGTTCACAGAGTTAGAAAATTTAAAGACATGAATTAGAAGCTGTGAAGAGTATATTTTGGTAAGAATAATGAGTAGAGTGCTTTGCAGGAGAATAAATCTGGGGTGGAAGAATCCAGCCAGAAATCTAGTGCAGTAACAGAGGTGAGAAGGAACATTATTTTTGATGAGGGTCTGAATATTATGTGGTATGTTGAAAAACATAACACTATTTTGATAGGTAAACCAAGCCATTCAGAATTATCTTCTGAATATATCAATGAAAATCAATCAACAGACAAAAAAGCCAAGTCATTTTTGTGTGGCTCTATCCTGGTTGGCAGCCTGACACACTATTAAAAATTGAGAAAAACAAACTTTATTAGTTAGCAAGCATCCAGAGATTATTTGCGCCCTTTTCTTTCTGTCGGCAAAAGGCCAAGGAAATACATTTGCTTTCCAAACTAGGAGTAAGATGTTAGAAATTTATGGACAAGTAGTCTAGATTACAGGTCAGATATTTTGAAAGGTTTCTTGTGAAGACTTGGACACAGTGTTATTGTGGCTTTCTTCATCTGTACAACCATCTTCCTTCTGAGAACATTATAAAGTAAACTCTGAATATTAAAGTTGCAATTTATGTAGCCTGTTTCTATCAGCTAAAAGCATTCTGAATAAATTGAAATAAAGTAGAATTTTACAAATCACTGAGAATAATTTTAAAATACTTCTTTTCAGATAAGGTATTTTTTATTTTAAAAAGGAGAACTATCGAAAGGTAGAAAATAATAATCCCAAATTTGTTCTTCAAAAATGCCTGACACACACAAGACATTCAATGTACCTCTGTTAAAGCAATAGATGAGTGAATGATGAATTTGGGGTGTCAGAGAAGCGGTGAGGAAAAGGTTTATATTTCATTGTATTCCTGAAATTACACTACACACAGGGAAGCTGTTAAGCAAAATCACCTAATATAACACCCGCTCACCTCAATTCTATCACTTCCAAAAAGGCAAAACTCATGTCCAAGTAAGAATGAAGGCAGAACATCAGAGAAATGCAAATCAAAACCACAGTGAGATACCATCTCACACCAGTTAGAATGGCCATCATTAAAAAATCAGGAAACAACAGGTGCTGGAGAGGATGTGGAGAAATAGGAACACTTTTACACTGTTGGTGGGACTGTAAACTAGTTCAACCATTGTGGAAGTCAGTGTGGCGATTCCTCAGGGATCTAGAACTAGAAATACCATTTGACCCAGCCATCCCATTACTGGGTATATACCCAAAGGACTATAAATCATGCTGCTATAAAGACACATGCACACGTATGTTTATTGCGGCACTATTCACAATAGCAAAGACTTGGAACCAACCCAAATGTCCAACAACAATAGACTGGATTAAGAAAATGTGGCACATATACACCATGGAATACTATGCAGCCATAAAAAATGATGAGTTCGTGTCCTTTGTAGGGACATGGATGAAACTGGAAAACATCATTCTCAGTAAACTATCACAAGGACAAAAAACCAAACACCGCATGTTCTCACTCATAGGTGGGAATTGAACAATGAGAACTCATGGACACAGGAAGGGGAACATCACATTCCGGGTACTGTTGTGGGGTGGGGGGTGGGGGGGGGGGACAGCATTAGGAGATATACCTAATGCTAAATGACGAGTTAATGGGTGCAGGAAATCAACATGGCACATGGATACATATGTAACAAACCTGCACATTGTGCACATGTACCCTAAAACCTAAAGTATAATAAAAATAAATAAATAAATAAATAAATAAGAATGAAGGCAGAACAGATCCACCGTAATTCTCAGCAAAGTTTCCCTTACACATGAGCCTCTTGTGCAGGATTTTTCAAATGGAAGGTTGCACCCAACATCATCATCATATTTTATACAAAATGAAATGGAATAGAATAGAACTGCAAGTCTGGATCACATATTGTAAGGCTAAGTATCACTATAAATTTTTGTTTCTGTCATAGGTATCTATATCTGTATCTGTGTGTGTCAGTGTGTGTGTGTGTATGTGTGTGTGTTTATGTGTGGTTTTACTAGATCTTAATGTAAAATGCAATGTCAAAAACAATTCTTTGAGCTAGTCATGGTCAAAAAATTTTGAAAGACTTGGCCCTTCCTTTAGTTCTGCTTCACATGCAGCAGACTATGATACTGCCAGAAATTTCCACCTCTGTGGAAATGTTTCTGTCTGGTCTGTTCTTCCTTTGGTACTAGAGATGAATGCTAGCTCACTTTATAGCTTGTCTATCTGTGTTGATGAACTGACAGAAAGAAGCATCCTTTCTTTTTTTATTTTTATTATACTTCGAGTTCTGGGATACATGTGTAGAACGTGCAGGTTTGTTACATAGGTATACACATGCCATGGTGGTTTGCTGCACCCATCAACCCATCATCTACATTAGGTATTTCTCCTATTGCTATCCTTCCCCTAGCCTCCCACCCTCTGACAGGCCCTGGTGTGTGATGTTCCCCTCCCTGTGTCCATGAGTCCTCATTGCAATCTATCCATCTGACAAAGGGCCAATATCCAGGATCTGCAAGGAACTTAAACAAATTTACAAGAAAAAAAAAAACCATCAAAAAGTGGGCAAAGAATATGAACAGACACTTCTCAAAAGAAGACATGTATGTGGCCAAAAAACATGAAGAAAACCTCATCATCACTGGTCATTAGAGGATTGCAAATCAAAACCACAGTGAGATACCATCTCACGCCAGGTAGAATGGTGATCGTTAAAAAGTCAGGAAACAACAGATGCTGGAGAGGATATGGAGAAATAGGAATGCTTTTACACTGTTGGTGGGAATGTAAATTAGTTCAACCATTGTGGAAAACAGCGTGGCAATTCCTTAAGGATCTAGAACCAGAAATACCATTTGACCCAGCAATCTCATCACTGGGTATATACCAAAAGGATTATAAATCATTCTACTGTAAAGAAACATGCACATGTATGTTTATTGCAGCACTGTTCACAATAGCAAAGACTTGGAACCAACTCAAATGGCCATCAATGATAGACTGGATAAACAAAATGTGGCATATATATACCATGGAATACTATGCAGCTATAAAAAAAAGGCTAAGTTCGTGTCCTTTGCAGGGACATGGATGAGGCTGGAAACGTGATTCTCAGCAAACTAACACAGGAACAGAAAACCAAACACCGCATGTTCTCACTCATAAGTGGAAGCATCCTTTCTATTTGTCCCACCTGTGTCCTAATCCAATAATTTTCAGCCATAACCTGACAGTGAGAAATGTACACAAAGAGTTTTCTTTGGTCTTAATGTACAATGCAAACTTGAATTAGGTGAAAAGTTTCACTATTTGGAAAATGTTAAGCTCACATAGACCCTTACACTGTATTCCTACTTAGTGTCTGCTGATTCTCAGTCCTGCTTCTCCCATTCCTCCTTTGGCCAACTTTTAGTGGTCTTTGTCATTCAGTTTCCAAATTGAACTTGGATTTGAAGGTTGTACTGGTGCACCTGCCCAAACTTTCAAGGTCATATGGAAGAGAAATTATATAAATAACTCCTGGAAAAACATCTTTAAATGGTTAAGAATATGTTATTAAGATACAAATTGCTTTATCAGTGGCACAATGACCCAGAGTCTGAGTTCTTTTGATACTAGAAGATTCAGCAAGCTTCATAGTTCACAAAGAAGTTTGATCTTTCTTGTTTGGTACCATATCTCTCAGCTGAGTGACCAGCCCACCTTTTCCTACCACTGAGCTTCTCCTTTAGGAGGAAAAATGAGATTGGCCATTTGGGTGCTCTGTGGAGTACAGCAGTGAGTGACTTATTACTGACCATCTCAGAGCTGCCTCCTGAGAAGCCTTTTACCAGACTGAGGTCCATATTTGTGAAGCAGTCCCAAGTCTGTCTGCTGTGCTGGGCATCCAACCACCCGGGTACTTCCCTCCTTGAGTGCTCTGAAGAGGGGTTAGCCATCAGAGCAGAAGGAAGCAGCTTGGTTCATCAGACAATGGCAGGCACTAAAGAGTTACCAATCTCAACTTTAGTGCATCCAGGTCAAGAGCTAAATTTTCCAGTGGTAGTGAGAACAGCAAACCATGGAAATAGTAAAAGCAAGAGCTATACAAGCTAGAATGATTATAGGCCATATAAAGTGAATCACCCAGTGCCAAAGGAATGATTGTGGCCATACTTGAGCCACAGCAACAGCACTTTGCTCTTTTTGCATTCTAATAATAACACAGCCATACAGTGCTTTACGGTTTGCAGTTTGCAAACAATACTCACATAGGTTATTTAATTCACCCTTTCAACAACACTGTGAGTAATTAAGGGACTGTTTTACACAGGTTTTACAGACAAGGGAACTGAGAATTCAAGAGATTAAACAATTTACCCAACTGTCTCAAAGTCCCTTAACTTCAGAGCTGAAACTCAAATGAGAGGCTACATAAAGTGATGCACCTTGCAGAATACCAAGGGGACATGGATGCAAGTGTGTTTGCTGGGATTGCACTCAGATAGATGACAGATTGATTAAAAAGTCAAGAATAGCAGAAATGGACTAGGGAAAGAGGATCCTGAGTTACCTGTGACCTGGGATGGTCGGGGGAGCAAGATTAAAGAACAAGCTTAGAATGTGTAAGAGAGAAAGGGAAATAACAAATGAGCTACACGCTAGAGAGAAGGAATGCCAGGTTAGCAATCACTCACAGGTAATAAAATTCTTCAATTATTCAATGTCAGTTTGGATTTTCTTCTACTTCCCATGGCAGCCTGATAATAGCACCCTTTCAAATCAATCCAACTCTCCTGAAGAAATGTCAGCGTATCATTACAGGTGGTTGAGTCCACAATTCTAGCACCTCTGGGAATTCAGCATTAATGAGCTAAAACATCAGCCCTCTGTTGGGTTCAGCCTCATGCAGTTATAAGCTGTCAAAGTGAAAGAATCTTGGGGGCCTGGCGCATTGGCTCACGCCTGTAATCCCAGTACTTTGGGAGGCTGAGGCAGGTGGATCACTTGAGGTCAGGAGTTCAAGACCAGCTTGGGCAACATGGTGAAACTGAAAACATGGTCTCTACTAAAAATGCAAAAATTAGCCAGGCGTGGTGGTGTGTACCTGTAATCCTTGCTACTCGGGAGCCTGAGGCATGAATACTGATTGAACCTGGGAGGCAGAGGTTGCAGTGAGCCGAGATCGCGCCATTCACTGCACTGGAGCCTGGGGAATAGAGTGAGATTCTTTCTCAAAAAAAAAAAAAAAAAAAAAAAAAAAAAAGGA
>NW_026652276.1:12968984-13009706 GCF_009828535.3 Hylobates moloch
AAAAAAAAAAAAAAAAAAAAAAAAAAAAAAAAAAAAAAAAAAGGAAAGAAAGGATCTCTGGACCCTGAAGTGAGAAAGCTGCCTGCTGGATGTTCTGGACCAGCGTGTTTCAGTTCTCAGTCAAGTCCTCCCCTTTCACTGTTCAGCAACTATAGTTCTCAAAATTGTTCTCAAGAAATAATAGCAGAAGTACATTCATTCTAAATATGTTAGAAGCAAAGCTGTTTCTGGGAGTTGATCTAGGAAGCTGTCAATAAGATTTCCATCTTGAAGGAGGGGGAAATTGAAATCATAGGTCTTTCTTCATTTTCTCTTGGACAACATCCACGGAACAGGTAATGTATTAGGAGGCAGAAAACCTGCATTTTTAATTCTCTGTTTACTCGGTCACTCATTCATTTACTAGTTTACTCATTTAGTCAATATTAATTTGATGCCCATTATATGCAGGCACATCTGTATGGGGAGCAAGAGAGCTGACATTCTAGTGTGAGAAATTGTTAACAAATACGTCATAACTAGACAACGTGGTACAAGACAGTGATAAATGCTGTGAAAAAATAAAGCAGAGTAAGGGGATGATGAGTCTTGTCTGAAAAAGACCTAATTTGGTCAGAATTGTGTGGGAGGCAGAAGTCTTAGACGGCTCCAAGATGTTCTCTTCCTGATATGGAAAACCTATGCAATCCCCTCCCCTGAACGCTAGTGGGACTTGTGAATACGATGGGATTTTATATCTAATATTATGCCACATTGCATGGCAAAATGGACTTTGCAGATGTAATTAAAATCCCTAATCAGTTGACTTTCAGTAAAATCAAAAGGCAGATTTTCCTGGAGGGATCTGACTTAATCTGGTGATCCCTTTTAAAGGGAAATTGGAAGCAGTAGAGAAACTCTCCTCTCCTACCGGCCTGGAAGAAAGCAAACAGTCAGGTTGTGAGCCATCTATAAGAGCCAAATAATGGGGACCTGATGGTGGCCTCTAGAGTAACCTTGTTTGAGAGCTAGTTGAAAAAATAGGGGCTTAAGTCTTAAAACTGCTAGGTACTGAATTCTTCCAACAATCTAAATGATGATGGAAGAGGACACCAAGCTCCAGAAGAGATTGAAACCAGCCAACATCATAGAATGGATTTCACTTATATGAGAGAGACCTTGAGCAGAGAATTCAACTATATACTATGCCTCAATTTTGGGCCTGCAGAAACTGAGATTCTAAATGGGTGTTTTGTCAAGTCGCTAGTTTGTCATAATTTGTCACGAAGCAATAAAAGATGAACATAGCATTACATTAGCGGTTACCAAATTTTCTTTCCCCAAAGACAAGCCACCAAACCAAGTAATTTGTTAACACATTTCACCAAATCTCACTTTGTCCAAGGTCCTGGAATTTCACTTTCAAGAGAAAAGGTAGAGGAGTCAGAACAATCAGAGGCTCACACGGGGTTTTCTTTCTATAATGGCACCAGAAAACACCTGGCAGACAGGATGCTAGTTCTTCATTGGTGCATTGCCCTCCTCTTGCTAGACAAGCCCTGGGGAACCACTTCTTGGGGACTGGGTTGCTCAACAAACTCCTGAAACACAATAAAGCCAGATAGACACTTACTCCTGACTTGAGGAGGGGGTAAGCTGGCTCCCCTTGTCTCAAAGCTTCTTAGTGGAAAGTGCTTTATGGCCCTTTATGATAGCCCATTACCCCCAAATGAAGGGAGGAGAGCAGAAAATGAATATTTTATTGGGTCTCATACAGTGGGCATGGCCTGAAGTAAAAATAAATGTTCTATGATATTCATCTTTATAAAATGCATTCTCCCTAACCATAAAAGGGATCCAACAATTTATCTTTTTTCATGTCTCTCAGCAGTAATGACAGTAAATAATTGTCATATTCTCAGTTGGTCCATGTGCTGGGAAAAGTTATGCCCAAGTAGTAACAGTTTTCTCTCATACAAAAGAAAATTATAAATACACTGGTTGGAGTTCTATTTCATTTGAGTATTGCTGTCAGATTTTTCTCAGTCAGATGTGGCCTGAATTTTTTAAATGAATTGTCTAGGATCTTCTGTAGAATAATGATTTCCAGAGCATTAATATCTCAGAAAAAAATGTTATCAATTAAACATCCCAAACATTAAACATGTATTTATTGCAAATGAGTTATGGAAAGGATGCAAGCGAGATTGTGAGGTTTTACTGACTGAATATCTTGCAATGGCTGTGAGAAGATTATCAAAGAAGATGAAAAAACAAAGAAAAAATAGAACAGAATCAAGTCAAGGGAAAAAATAGCAACGAAAAAGATGCATTCATGTGGCAGGGTGGGTTGAAGTTTCAATTTGGAGAGAATTTGATTGTTGTCTTATATCTGATTTACTGCTTGAACTCTCCATGCAGTTTTAATTATTGCTTACTTATCTTGGATTTTCTAGATGCAAAAATCAATTACTTTTATTAATTTCTTTACATCATTTAGGATGACCAACCACTCCCTCTTGCCAAAACATTCTCTCCTCTCATGTTTTTCTCTTCCACCTCATCAATTTCCTTCCAGGCTTTTCAGCTACTCATTCTCATTTATTCTTTCAGCATTTCCTCTTCTAACAAACCATTTAAGTTTGAAGTTGCTTAAAATTTGTTTTCCAACATATTGACTTCATGCTCTATATTCTTTCTGTTTTTCTTACATGATATCCACTCCCATCATTCTCATTACCACTTACATTATAAAAATGTGGTTGTAATGTGGCTGCTGTATTGCTAGATATATCATGGTTCCCAGATGTTTCAGTCAGTTCCAACTGCTATTAACGAATTACTGCAGATCTGGGGGCTTAAACAGTAGAAACTTATTTTCCATAGTTCTGAAGGCTGGAAGTCCAAGATCAGGGTGGCAGCATGGTCAGATTCTGGTGAGAGCCCTCTTCCAGGTTGCAGACTGCCAACTTTCCCTTGTATCTTCAGGTGGTGGAAAGGAGGTGAGAGAGCTCTCTGGGGTTTCTTTTATAAGGAACTAATCCTATTAATGAGGGCTACCTTCTCATGAGCTAATGCCCTCCCAAAGCTCTACTTTCCAATACCAACTGGAAATGGCTAGTTGAGAGTAACTCTGCTTGACAGCCAGTGAAAAAAAATAAGCGCCTAAGTTTTAAAACTACTAGGAACTGAATATTGAGGGCTAGGATTTCAATATATAAATTTAGAGGAACATAAGCATTCATTCCATTGTACCAAGCAGGCAGATAGGGAAAAGGCCCCGGGGCAACCGAGTGGTGCATGTGTCATGAAAGCAAACACCCCGCAGTTCCTAGAGGAGTTCCTTTCATGTCTCATAGTAGCACTCAGAGTCAAGGAACCAACCTGATATGTTAGGAAGTCTGAGAAGGTGGGAATTTTTAGTTGAGCATATTATATGTTTGAATAAAATTAGGATTTTGTTAACCATGGAGATGGAGAGAATGAAGGCGAAGTAGACAGTTACTCCCAAATGTATATTTTCGGTCTTAATCTAATTTTGGAAATCCAAATCAGGGTCTCAAGTGTCTATTTAACAAATTAAATCAGATTATCTCTATACAAATCAACAGGTTTGTATGCTTACTCTGCAGGAATAGTGCAATACACTGAGACAAAAAGTTTGCAGCAGAGACAGAATATAATTATTGCAGGCTGTCCAGCAAGGAGATGGAGGGAGACCCTCAACTCTATCTCCCCAAGGAGTTCTAGGCTGGGGTTTTTAAGGGGATCATGGAAGGTGAGGTGTTGGAAAATTGTTTCGTCACTGATTGATTAAGGTAAGGTGAATGAAGTTATTAGGATGTAAAAGCTTCATTCTTTGGTGAGTCAGCTTCTTGTGGGGTCCTTCAGACCAACTGGCATTGGTCATTTCACTGGTATGCAGGATCTGAACGAATATCTCAAAGAGAAAACTTAACGTTTCTTAGTGTTCAAGTTGTTATCTATGGAGCAGTTAAGGAGAGCTATAATCTTGTAACAGAGTCTATGATTCTAGGACAACAAGCACCACACAAATATGAGGAAGCAGGTCCAAGAGCAAGCTGACTTAAGGATTAATGCTGAGTGTGTTGCAAGCTTGTTTTATTTCCCCTGCCCTCCTTCCCTGATTAATTTCATAAAGTTTATCAGGATAGTTTCACCATTGGACACTCAAAAAACTGGTCCAAAGTGACCTCCCTCATTCAACTTTTTCTGCCTTCATTTTTCCAGTGTCAGCAAATGAGTCTATCAATTATCTAGTTAGTCAAAGCCAAAACTTTGACATCATCTTTGCTTCATCCCCTCTTTCACCAGTTCCCTCTATCCAAAAATCACCAAGTCCTATCTCATCTTGAATACATCTACTTCATTCTAACCCTAATCCTCCCACCTTAGTCCAAGCTACCGTCTTTTCTTGACTAATATAGTGTAATAGTCTCCTAACTAATTTCTTTCATCAATTTTTGCCTGTCACCAATACATTTTTCATTGTTTTACTTCCAGTAATTTTTTAAAGTATGAGTGTGATTTTAACCCTCCCCTGGTTAAAGTCAAATAATCGTCCTCCTGTTGAACTGAAACTTTGTATCTTTTAATCAGTATCCTTTTCTCCATCCATCCCTGATGAGGGATTTGTTAATTAGCCTGATTTAATTATTCCACATTGTAAACATGCATTAAAATACCACATTATACCCTATAAATATATACAATTATTTTTCAGTTAAAATTTAAATTAGAAAAACAAATAAAAGGTCCATTAATAGTTGTCAAAATCCTTTAAATGGCCTAACACTCCTGTCTAATCAGGCTCTTACTTATCTCTCCAGACTCCTATTACGTCACTCTTTTCAGATGAACTATATGAGAGTTTCCTCCATTTTTTAACATGGTATCCAGCAGGGCTATAGTAAACTAGTTATTGTGGGAATTATGCCTTTAAACTACTATAACCATCACTGTAAGTGTTGCTATTGATAACTTACTATTATGATATTCATGTTAGCTCTCATGGGCAGTCTTTAGTGCAAAATTGAGGTAAAATTCAACACTTTTTTTGCCCTAACCACCCCTTCCACAAGCACAAAAATGTATAGAGATACATATACTCACATTTCTCACTAGTGAGCAAGGTAGGCTTGGAGAGAAGCAGGAGAGAAATGACAGTGACTACAACCCAGGATACTACTTTAGGGAATGTCTCAAGATGTACCTTTGGGCATTGTGTCATCTGGTACTCAGGAGCTAGTACCCTTCTCCCTGACCTGGAGGCCACTTGCCCAGCTTTTCTTCCCTTTCTTTCTTTGATTGCTTATGGCCTTAGCCTTACTACATCTCGGGCTTATTAGCACTTCACAGATCGTTCTCCATCTTGTTTCTCCATATTTACCGTCTGGCTCTCTGGGCTGATACATGTTGCTTGAGGCCTCACCTTTGCTGTCTAAATTAGTGTGGATTAGACTCCAGCTGCAGAAGTCAAGTCTGCCTTGATGCTGCTCTGTGCCCTTGGCCTTAGCTGCCATTTTTCTTCAACCAAGGTGCTGAGGTTCCTAGCGGTAAGTTATGTTGAAATACCTTTACAGTTTTGATCCATCACAAATGAAGCTGATGAAATGCCATTTAAAAGTGGTAGACAAGGCCGGGCGCGGTGGCTCACACCTGTAATCCCAGCACTTTGGGAGGCCGAGGCGGGCAGATCACGAGGTCAGGAGATCGAGACCATCCTGGCTAACATGGTGAAACCTCGTCTCTACTAAAAATACAAAAAATTAGCCGGGTGTGGTGGTGGGCTTCTGTAGTCCCAGCTACTCGGGAGGCTGAGGCAGGAGAATGGCTTGAACCCGGGAGGCGGAGCTTGCAGTGAGCCGAGATTGCGCCACTGCACTCCAGCCTGGGCGACAGAGTCTCGCTCTGTCGCCCAGGCTTGAAATTAGAGAAAGTGGTAGACAAATATGTTAACCAATGTCTCTAATTCCAAATTCCTTATCAAGTTCCACATTGCTACAAATCAAATAATAATTAATAGTGGAAAGTTAAAAGAAGAGTAACCACTTTCTGACAATAAAATAGGCCATGGGCCATGTAGGTGGGGTAATATTCTATTCAGTAGAATCAGTTTCTATGCTGTTTAAAAGAAGTGTTAATTTTTAAAATTATTTTTTATTTTAGATGGGGGAAAAAGCTGTCTTTCTTTCTTTCCTCCTTCCTTCCTTTCCTTCCTTTCCTTCCTTCCCTTCCTTCCTTCCTCTTTCTTTCTTTCTTTCTTTCTTTCTTTCTTTCTTTCCTTTCTCTTTCTTTCTTTCTTTCTTTTTCTTTTGAGATTTTGCCATGTTGCCCAGGCCAGTCTCGAACTCCTGGGCTCAAGTCATCCACCTGCCTCGTCCTCCCAAGGTGCTGGAATTACAGGCATGAGCCACCGTGCCTGGCAGGAACAATCTTTTAATTAAAGTCATTTGTTAATTTAACTCTATATCCTCAGACAGCATCAGATGTCTGCTGGTATCAAGCCAAGGTGAAGGCTGGAGACATTTTAATGGCAATACATTTTGACTTTAAGCTAAGAGGTTAAGGGGAGTTGATAAAGAACCACTCACGGATGGGTAATCAAAGAATTTACTTATAGATAAGAGTGTGGTATCAAAGGCACTTTATAGTAACTTTAGAAATAAAGATACTATAAAACATCAATGTTGAAATTAATTAGGCTTTGAAATATGGTTTAAGATAAACTATTCTGACGAGTTAATTTGTGCAGAAGGAAATGTAGATGCTCATGGTTATAAATCTGTGGAGCTTGAGCAGAGGTGCCAGCAGGTAGAACATACTCATTTCTCATGCTATGAAATCCAGATCATAAGACCCAGAGGACAATATGTGCCAAATTTGAAACTCAGTGATCTTCATCTGGAACTAAAATTCAATTGGGAGCTGATGACAAATAACATGTTATTTTAGCTATTCTCTCACAGTTATTTGCATTACTAAGCATGTTTTATATTTTCTCCTACTTATCGCATTTTTTTCCTCAACAAAAATTATTTACATGCAGCTAAAACATAATATTTTCAGATACTTTTCTATCCTTGTATAATATGGCTGAAACTGAGTTCTAGCTATTATGCCCCAAAGCATGTCCCCTTGCAGACTTAACCATAACTCTGTCTATCTAGATGCTTAGATTGATGGCTTTATTTTCCTCATTGACTCTTTTCATTTTCTTCCACAACACACATCTTTTCCAGTAGCAAATATTTTTAGTTCTGCTTTCAAAATATATCCAGAGTTTGACTCTTTCCCAGAGTTTGACTGTTCTGGATATATTCAAAATATATCCAGAGTTTGCTGCACTGACACCACCCTCATTTAAGCCATCGCTCCTCTTGATTATTGCAAGAGCCTCCTAATCTTGCCTCCCTAGAATGGTCAGAGGAACCCTAACAGAAAGGAAAGCTGATCATGTCACTTCTCTATTTGAAACTCTTTATTCCCTCTTCTTTCTACTCAAAATAAAAGTTTCAGACCTGATCTACTGCTACTGATGGACGTCATCTCTATCACAATCACACATTTTAGAGGTGCCAGGCACACGGGGCTGCTGTGTGGGTTTAGCTTCTCCAAGGAGCAGACACCAAAAGGAAATGAGAGGAGCAAGAGATTTATTGCCATAAATTGTCAAAGATAAGGATACCCAGACATTAGTGAAGGTAGTGAAAACAGCTGTTATTCAGTAACTACTGACAGTAGGGGGAAGAACTAAGCTCCATTCTGATTTGTACAGAGGTGATTAGGGTGTTTTGAGAAAGAGGAAAGAGCAGGGGCTCAGTAGAGTAAGAGAAGTGAAAAATTACAGTGTTGGTCAGTGTAAATGCAGTTAGGCCAGCTGGGTCTGCTAGCTGGTGGCAATTGAAGTAAGGGTTCTCTTCTCCCACAGAGACTAGAAGACAGAGACCCTGGCCTTCCTGATGATTACATTTGAAAGAATGGTTCTCAGGTCCTTGGGAGAGATACGTTGGAGCTATAAAAGATGCATATTCACAATTGTAAGCCCGTTTTAATAAATGCTCTAAAAAAGGGAAGTGAGGGGCCTATCATCAGGTGTTGGTCAGAACAAACAGTACATATTCTGGGAAGACAGTGTTGAGCTTCCTTAAGTAAGCATTTTAATGAGGGTCTAGGGTCATCCTAGTAATATGGCATTATGCTGCTAGAAGCTATGCTAGAGTTTGCTCAGGTCTCTTAGCCCAGGTATTTGGATAGCATTATGTTCTCAGAGTTCTGCAGTTTTTTAAATGCCTGTGAACTAAGGGAAGAAAGTAGAAATAGGCAGAACCTTCAGACCATGACACAGGTCTGATATCTGTGAAAGGAGACTGGGAAGAAAGGAGGGTCAGGTTAGAACAGTCTCAAACCTCTGAGTCTCCCTGACCAAGTTGTAGCCAGCCTGATGGGGAGTCCTCAAGTGGAAGTCATCATCAGAGGAGTCCCACATGCCACGTGCACTATGCCCTCACCATGCATGCTCAGTCATTGGCTGGGAGCAGTCCATGGGAACCATGGCCTTGGCATGAATGTGGTGGTGGATAAAAGGGATGGAAACTGGGATTGTAGTTATTTGCTGCCAACAGATCAGAGAATTCAAGAAATGTGTTTTCATGGCCGTTGCACCTGCCTACTGTTGGTTGAGCATTCCAGGGTTGCTCCCATTCTGGGGTCTCTACACTTAGTGTTTCTTCTTCCTGGAACAATCTGGCACTAATATCCCTAGGACTAACTCACATTGGCCAAGTCTCAGCCTGCACTCAGAATCCCCCATCCCATGGAAGCCTCCCCATCCACCCTGTCTCACTTGTTACCCCACTGACATTTCACATCTCACTTCCCTGATGTATGTTTTTCTCCTTAGCACTAATTACCACTTAACATACTTTAGATTTTATCATTTGTTGTCTGTCTTCTCACTAGAATCTAAAGGATTTTTGTTCTGATTAGTACTAAGTTTCCAGCACCTAGAATGGTGCCTGAAACCTACTAGGTGCTTAATAACTGTCTGTAGAATAAACTTATTTTAGCGAAAGCAATGTGACTATCACCCCTTCACCTCAGGACATCCTGGTCTTCCTTTCCAGCTTAGAAAAAGTAAAGTGATATCTTCTTATAGAGCTGAAATAGTGTTGGAATGGGGGTTATTTACAGGTTGCATACTTTTGGCTGAGCCCAAGAGGTTTTATTTATTTATTTATTTATTTGAGTGTCGCTCTGTCGCCCAGGCTGGAATGCAGTGGCACGATCTTGGCTCACTGCAACCTGCCTCCTGAGTTCAAGTAATTCTCCTGCCTCAGCCTCCTGAGTAGCTGGGATTACAGGCACCCATCACCATGCCCGGCTAATTTTTGTATTTTTAGTAGAGATGGGGTTTCACCATGTTAGCCAAGCTGGTCTTGATCTCCTGACTGCAGGTGATCCACCCACCTCAGGCTCCCAAAGTGCCGGGATTACAGGCATGAGCCACCACACCCTGCCATTTTAACCTTTAAAGAGATCTCACCAATAAAGCAAATGCTAACTTCCCAGTTAATAAAACAGCTATTAGGTAAATTCTAGAGTGGAGACTTTCTTGGGAAACCATCTGAGAGCACAAAACCAACTTTCACTAAGGATCTTATTCTAGGATTGTTTTAGGATGTGTCTTTCTTCCTCTGACATGAGAGGTCAGAACCAGAGCAAGGGAAGTAGTTTCTGTATATTTGCTCAGTTCTACAATTAGTTTGCATATTCATGTTTGCTTGGTTTTGGTAAACCTAGTTTGCTAGGTTGTTAAAACAAAATAAATCAAAACTAACCTATGAATACCTTAGCAATTATTCCATAGAGTAATGTTTTATATCCATTGTTATTCTCTACTCTAGGATCTGCTGACTTTTAGCATTAAGGTACAAATTATTGTACCATTTGGGATTCAAATGATACATAGCTGACTTGCCAAGATAATTGATGAGAATGAAAAAAAAAAATCCAGAGCAGTTGGAAGATTTTTTCCCATAATTTCCAGAATAAAGACACAGAGAAAATGATCTCTACCAGATCAATGAAGATTAAACAATGACCTACGGAAGAAAGTATTTCTCTTTCAGATTTTATTTTCAACTTCCGAAGTAAAGCTGAACTAGGACAATAAAGAAAGCTTGACATGTATACTGCCAGTCTGTTTATAAATTCCAGTTTTATCACAACACAAATAGATAAATAATAGAAGCCCATAACGCTTGTCTCTGAAATAGTAGTTAAACTGAAACTCAGTATGCAGGAAACAAAAGATGAATGATCTCTCATAAACATGTTTTTATAACATAATCTACTCATATAAACAACTGGCAGTGCATCCTTTTGGGACTCTTGTTAGTCAGGATTTCCAAAGCTACAATGAATGGATTGAGTTTCAAAATTATTTCCCAATGTTGTGCTGCTTGGAGAAGACATCTGTTTACTGTATGTAAATGAACAAGACATTCTGTTCTTTTAGGGACCGAACAAAGAACCCTTAAAGTAGGCCAATTTTGCAAATAAGAAAATACAGTGTCTTCAAAGGACTACAAATAATGTTTAACTAGAAATATGAGTGTTTTATTTTTCTCTTCGAAGTTTCTATATTTGGATCAAGTGAGGGATTGATATTTCCTTTGATTAAAAACCTATCTAGGGTTTTTTTCTGTCTTCTTGCCTGGTCATCAGACAGACTGAAGTTAGAAAACAGATTTACTTCATGGAAGAAGTGTGCAGCAGACAGAGAGGAGCGAGCAGGCATAAATCTTAGTTCAGTTAATATTTCCACATGTCTGGCAAACACCCCTGGAAGGCCAGGAGTCCAAACAGTTTGAAGCAGATGCCTCAGCATGTGCCTTGCTTTCATATTCTGTTTCGCCTCTTTGTACTAGATTGATGTTGCTCATCTTGTATATACTAATTTTGTATGAGCTGAGCTTGGCTTGAAGCAAGGGAGTAGTCCTGATGTGCCGTGAGCTGGGGACAGCCTAATAATGGGGGTCAGTCGGATACAACTTATGTGCAAAGACAAATAGAAAACTCTCACCTTACACAGAACTTACAAAGGTGGTTTCATATCTCAAAGGGAAGTGGTTGTTTTCTTAAATTCTAGCTTTCAGGGAGAAAAATCTAAAAATTAACACCATAATGCTGCCGAAGAATTTTGTTTCTTATTCATTAAACTTAAATATCTCAATTACTCTTTAATATTAAAAATGCAAATACTTCTGTGTTACAAGAATATAACCACTCTTTCTATATTAAAAATGTAGTGAATATGCTCTAAATATGAAAAACTTGTAACACTTGCTTCAATAAATATTGTTGATACCTAATTGATACTCCTCCATTTTTTTCCATTTAAGAAGACATGTTAACCAGCCATGTCTAGAATAATATTTCACTCCTGGTTTCATTGAAACTGAAGGTGATACAACTTTATTGGTATCCTGTTGATTTTATGAACATTTCTGATAAATGTCTCTTGCTCTTTTCTTTCCGCTTTTCTTGGTTGTTCTGACCCTCAGCAATATTTTTATTCAGAGCCCACTATGGGAAGAGCCCTACTTTTAAGTGTCTAGGCCCACTTCACTTTCCTAAATTTAGATGTGTTCGTATGGAAGTAATGGAAAGCCTCCCCAAATTATATTTTCTTTTTAATACTAATAAACTTGGTGGAACTCTACTTTGTTTTAGCCAAATGCCAGCACATTTAAACCGAATTTTGGCCTTGCTCTTTGGTTTTATTTTTTACCATTTTGAATCTCCTCTCTGAAAAAAAAATGTGTAAATGATTTTAAAACACTACAAATATCAATGATGAAACCAGCCAAAGAAAAGCATGTATACAAAGCAAATAGCACAAATCTCTCTCTCTTCCCTGACCAAAAAAAAAAAAAAAAAAAAAAAGTAAGAAAAAAAAGGAAGGAAAGCATTTGAATAGAGAGGAAATGACAATAGTTGATGTTGAGCTGTAATATAATTTTGTGTGTGTGTTTGCTTAGATTTTTTGCTTCAAACTTCTGTGACCATTGGCTACCAGCGATATTAGAAATAGGAAATATCTTTGTCTGCCCTCAGAAATACCTGCCCATTTTGATCACATATGACTAAGAAGACCAGGGTTAAAGGTGGCGCCATCATGGTTTCAGCTGTCTTCGTGTTGTTAGCAGAGGTACTTGGTTATCTGATCCTGGTCCTGGGTCATTATCTTTGTCTCCTTATCTAGAATTCATGCTCCTATTCATCTCTTTAGTTCTGTCTGATATCTTGAATATAGATCCAGACATCTTCATGAGGAATTACCTTCCTGCATGTTTCCACTTTTCATTCAAAACTTTTGAAGGCTAACCTTGACACACTCTTTTGGAATATACTCTCCTCCCAGTGCCACCTACTTTTATAATGAAATATTGATGCCAGCTTGTTTATAGGCTATTTTCTTTTCATCTCTCAGTTTTCTGCGTTACAACATTACAGAACTCTCTGACTCAGAATCCATTTATTTTTGAGTTTTATGAAGATACCTCTCTGTAACTTAATTGATATAATAGTTAAAATCTTTTTTCTTAGCACCTTGTTTATAAGGCGTTCTTGTCAGTCTAATAGATCCTTCTAATCTAATCTGTAACCTAGCACAGACTTCAAGGCATGGTCTGTGAAAATAAAAGAAACTGCATTTAGTGGCATATTTATGTGGAGAAGAAATGGGGAATATGATCAATGCAATAACCTCAATCAAATTGGGGTGAGGCTTGAGTACGAGGCTTAAGAGTACAAATTTTATCCTGCAGAAAAGGAGATGACAGTTTGAAACCAAAGTTCTAGGACCATCGACCTATCTGTCTAACAGAGGAGAGAAAGACAGCAGAAAGATCACAATACACAGATGATTTAAGTCCTGGTCTATATTCCATAATGCAGTTTTGGGAAAGTCATTCTGTTGTTTTATTGTCCTAATCTCTAAAATAAAGAGTTTGAATCAGATTTATTTCTAAGATTCTTTTCAGTATCCAGTGATTATAGTATATTTTTTCTTTGATAAGGTCATAATAGAATTAATCAAGCTTATGATTTCTACACGATAGAAATGTCTGTGTAGATAAACAATGTGGCTAAATGAAAAAGCAGAAGGAGTCTTTAAAAAGTAGAGGAAAGCATCAAATCCATTGCGTTTAAACGCTTTGTTGATGGATTTACCTGATGTAATAATTTCTGCATCCAAATTCACCACCTCTAAGTTGGTTTAATTTCAGGGAAATTTTATAAGCAAAACCATTGCATTATTGTAGGAACAGTGACTACTCACAATAACTTTTTTAGGGATGAGTCACTGTAATTACAGGTCCCATGGGCATTCTGTTGAACTTGAGCAGGAATGAGAAAGTTTTCCCACTGATTAAGAATGTCATTGTGTGATTGTTAAGACCTACATAATTTTTGTATTTACTATTATTACTATTATTTTTCTATTACCATTAGCAGGTGTTTTGAAAACAAATATCTTATTCTGTGACCTTGGGCAAGCGACTTAAGTTATTCAGTCCCTTACTTACCCGAAGACATTTTAGACTAAAATTTTTTTTAGTATTATAATATTATAAATTCTAAATTGTGACACTTATTCTCATATAATATAAAAATGTAAACTTTTCAATAAATTATTTCATCTTTAATGTTGAATATTCCACCTTTACTCACCTGGGAAACAAGATTATGTGCAAATTGCTCTGTGTCTGATGTGGCTTCATCACTTGAAAAACAAAAACAAAGATGGGCAAAGGCTACCCACCTTCTAATATCAACAAGGGAAGACTATTTCTTTTTTAACCCTATTTAAAGTTGCATGGTGATATAGTTTGGCTGTGTCCTCACCCAAATCTCATCTTGAACTGTGATTCCTATAATCCCCATGTGTCACGGGAGGGACCTGGTGGGAGATAATTGAATCATAGGGCAGTTACTCCCATGCTACTGTTCTCATGGTAATGAGTGAGTTCTCATGAGATCTGAGGGTTGCATAAGGGGCCTTTCCTTGCTTTGCTTGGTACTTCTCCTTTCTGCCACCATGTGAAGAAGGACATGTTTGCTTCCCCTTCTGCCATAATTCTAAGTTTCCTGAGGCCTCCCCAGCCCTGCAGAACTGTGGGTCAATTAAACCTTTTTCCTTTATAAATTACCCAGTCTCGAGTATGTCTTTATTAGCAGCATGTGAATGGACTAATACACATTGCTCCAATATCATTCCTTTAGAGGACACATTCCATTGCTAATTTGCAGGAGGATTTGATTATAGAAGGGAGCCCATGTGGAGTTTCCTCTTACATGGGGTGGGAGTTATCTTCTAATGATTTTCTTAAAACATTTCTTAAATTACTTAAGAAGTATGTATTTCATAGACATAACCCTGAACACTGATGCTTATATACACTGTGCTTTGTAAGTCACTGTGCAAAATTGAAGAACAGGGCAAATCTACAAGTCTGGGCATTCAAACCATGGTGCCCTTAAAACAACTGCCAGGTCCCTAACAGCAAATGGGAGATGCAAAAGCAAATTTACTGTAAGGCTAATGAGATACAAGATTCCTGCCCCTCAGTTGCACAGAGGTCTTTCAAAGGACTAGTTTATTCATATGATTTGTACAAGTTGTAAAAGTAATGTATTTAATTTTGATTGGCAAGACCGATGCCTCTTTCCACTATAATTTATTCTCAGTCATACTTACCCTACCACTCCAAAGTACAGGAGTGGAGAAGGTCACTTTGGAGATCTAGCTGAGAGTAAATTAAGTTGGGGATACATATAGTTTGGGTTTGGTGCTATGTAACGATCATGGTTCTCAGTCATTTCTGGAGTAGAGTCAAATTCCTTCTCGCTGCTCCAAGTGCAGAAATGGCTTCCAAGAACTTTCTACCACCCACTATGCCAACTCGCCAGATATTGGGCTGTGAATATGCTGGGCCAGAGATCGTGCTGCAATGTGAACGTGAATCATGCTCCCGGTACCCTGAAAAACTAGATAGAGGAGAGGAAACAAAACTTGAAGTTCATGGAGACTAGAGCTAATCTGTGTCAAATCTTTCCAGTCATCAGACATGCAACATTTTAAGTGAAAGACTTGTTTCTCATTGACACCTGGTCAAAACAAAAGTTATTTTCTGTCAAGAATTTTTAATAATGCAATGTGTGTAATATATATCACAAGAAATTATCTGTAACATCTCAATATGCAAACGACTCGATAGGAGTTTTTTTTCAAAGTCAGCAAAAATACTAAATTTTTCCATCACGTTACTAATAGCGAAAAAGTATGTTTTCTAAGTTCCCTATAATAAAAGGCAAATTTTGATCCATCATATGAGATGTTATTAGTTTACCAGAGCTGCCATTATAACGTACCACAAAATGGGTGACTTAAAGCAACAGAAGCTTACTGTGTCATAGTTCTGGAGAAGTTCTAGAAGTCTGAAATCAAGGTGATGGCACAGTCACACTTCCTCCGAAGCTTCTAAGGGAGGGTCTCTCCTTGCCTCTTGGAGCATCTGATATCCCCAGACGTTCCTTGGCTGTGTCAAAGTAACACTGATCTCTGCCTCCATCTTCATAGGATCTTCTCCTGTGGCTTTGTGACTTCACATGGGCACCAGTCATATTGAATTGGGGCTCACCCTACTCTGTATGACCTTTATCTGAACCTAACTAATTACATCTGCAACAATTCTGAGATACTGTAAGTTAGGACTTTACAATATTTGGGGGCATACCATTTAACCCATAATATTAGAGAAATGACTAAATTGTCTCTTAAATCTGTTCACAGAGAAAATATTACTAAAGTGTTGTTGTATGAAGAGGTGACCAAGAGTATGCAGTCAAAAATATCGGGGAAAAGAGAAAAGAAACAGGGGTGTTTCGGGCTTCATTAAGGAAGCAATGTTTTTAAAAACTGTTATGTGATGTTTGTGTTATTTAAAGTCATTATGTTGGAAATTTCTTGTGATTTCTTATTCTAAAAATGCACTTTTATTAATTTTTGTTTATAAATCCATATCCTGTCTTCTTACAGAAGTCCCCCACACTCTGAAATTGTATGAGGTTCAGGCCAAACATACTTGGATCTACACCTGGGGGTCAGGTAGTCTGCTCCTGTTTGCTTCAGATTTGCTCCATTTTATTACCCCTCCATCATCCTAATGCACGAGATGTGGGGTACTGGGTCCTTCCATGCCTTTGTTCACAGCCCAGCCATGGCTGTTTTCCCTCTTACTAAGAATACAAAGTTGAGATCTTTACAAAGGTTCACAAGGCTACTATTTGTCCCCTTCTCCTTCCCATCCCTTCTACTCTCTCTTTATTTCTTTCCCACACTTGCCCTCACCTTGCTTTCTCTGCCTCTACTCACTTACTGCTGAGACAGGCTGGTGTCCCTGTCTCCTGGCCTCCATTCCATTCAAAGGTGACATTTGGGCAACCCTATTACTGATCCTACAACAGCACACCCTAGCCCCTGCACAACTCTCCTTTTGCTATAGCTCTTATTGACACAGACATACCGTGCACTGTCTTGTGTAGCTGGAGACGGTCTCACTGGGCTGAGCCCATCGGACTGTGAGCGCCCTGAATCCAGACTCAGATTGGCTCCCTGTTGTTTCCCTGCACCCAGAGGAGTGGCGGGTGCATATTAGGCCTCAACAAATTATTATTGGTGACCGAATCAGAGATTTTGTTGTTATTGTTGTCAAGATTAAACCAGAAGTAGGAGCCTTATTTCATGTGGGTGTTAAATTGTCAGAAAATGAGCTAAAATGAAGGGTGATATTGAGAGGTGGAAAAAACAGTTTCTCCTCCTATACACATAGGACTCTCAATATCTCACTTGTGACCCCAGATGTACAAGGAAGAACAAGCCACTCTCTCCTTTGTGCTGTCACAACCCTTCAGGTCACCAACACTTATAGGAGTCCCCTTACCCCAAGGAGTTCTTCAGTTCTCTGTGGACATCAATCAGGTGTCCTAGTATTCATCTCAACTCTGACACTAACTGGAGTTAGCATGGACCCCACAGGTTGATGGCTCAGTCTCACAAGACTGCCCCCACTTCAGAAGCCAATTGCAAATACAAGGTCACAAATACAGGTGACCCACAACTCCTGTCCAACTTGACCACTAATCAGAGGTTTCTATGATCCCCTTCCTAGGTTCTATAATTTGCTAGAGTGGCTCATAGGTGCCAGAAAAATAGTTTATTTACCATTGGCAATTTATTGCAAAGGAGAGTTTAAAGGAGTGAGGTTCTGTAGGGTCCCCAGCACAGGAGCTTCTATCTTGGTTAAGTTGGAGTGGGCCACCCTCCTGGAACATGGTACTTGTTCACCAACTCAGAAGCTCTCCAAACTCTCTAGGGATTTTTATGGAGGCTTCATCATAGGCATGATCAATATTAGCTCAATCTCCAGCTCCTC
Source organism: Hylobates moloch (assembly GCF_009828535.3). Lineage (NCBI taxonomy): Eukaryota > Metazoa > Chordata > Mammalia > Primates > Hylobatidae > Hylobates > Hylobates moloch. The sequence continues at coordinate 12,986,489 of NW_026652276.1, forward strand.
TCCCTTTCCTGGGGGATGGGGCTTGGGGATGAAAGTTTCAAGCTTCTAATCATGGCCCGGTCTTTCTGGTAATTGCTCACGCAGGAGCCCACCAAGAGTCAGGTCATTAGAACAAGGTACCCTTAGCACTCAGAAAATCCCAGGGAATTAGGAGCACTGTGTAAGGAACTGGGAACAAAGCCCAAAATACATATTTATTCTTTTTTTTTTTGAGGCAGAGTCTGTCTCTGTTACCCAGGATGGAGTACAGTGGTGCAATCTCAGCTCACTGCAAGCTCTGCCGCCCATGTTCAAACAATTCTGCTGCCTCAGCCTCCCAAGTAGCTGGAGTTACAGGCATGTGCCACCACGCCTGGCTAATTTTTGTATTTTGGGTAGAGATGGGGTTTCACCGTATTAGCCAGGCTGGTCTCGATCTCCTGGCCTCAAGTGATCCACCTGCCTTGGACTCCTAAAGTGCTGTGATTATAGGCCTGAGCCACCACCCCTGGCCCTAAAATATATACTTTCTGTTATAAACCATAATAACAGATCTATCTGATATATCCTCATTCTTCTTGTTATAATATACCTGATGTTGGTTGTGACTGGGCTGCTCTTGTTGTAAGTTTGCTTTCTCTTTTAGTGGTTTTTGGTAATATTTATTATCAATGATGTGTGTGTGTGTGTGTGTGTGTGTGTGTGTGTGTGTGTTATGTCTGAAGAGAGAGTGTGAAGTAGAAGAGAGCCCTGTTCTTTCCCAGGAGGCGGGAGTGAATTACCAGAATGAATAATTGTCACTATTTGACCCCCAGACTCATAGGGATAGCGGGATTATGGCTCCTCCATGCTGCTCCCACTCTGCAGGAGATCTCTTGTCCAGGATTTGTGGCTGAACTGTTTTAGCAGACACAGTTGTAAGAAACAGCAGGCTCTTCTAGGTGTAGCCCCTTGTTATTGTCCTATTGGCTTGAATCAGCATTAATTGCTTGGAAAATGAGGGTTCGATCTGAGAGACACCTGCAGTGTTTGTAATGCTCATTTTGGTACTAATTCAAGCTGCTTTTATCCATGGTATCCAGAGAATAGTTAGGCTTCTGTGCACGGCCATGTTTCACCATCATTCATACTGTCAGGAAAGAGACATGGTATCTATTTTTGCAAGCACTTTTCATCGTGGTGGAAAGTCGTCTATCTTCTAAGCACTGCAACACAAAGCTGAAATGAAAATTTTTGTATGATGAACACCCAGTCTCTTGTGATTACCTCAATTTTGCTTTTCTGTTAAGATAGCTTTGTATCAGAAGCATAGATCTTCATGTCTGTGGAATAGAAGAGGTTTTGCTTTTAGTCTTTTACGGGGGTCGAATTACTTAATTTTCACTTCAGGGTGAACACAGTGAATTTATATTAGGTTGTGGGTAGTCTGTCTGCTTATTAATATTTGCAATGCCTTCGACTCCAATTCCAAATTTTAATTACCATTTTCTAGTGTATCATTTTTGAGTGAGCCAGACTGAGATGGGAGCATGAAAGATTGGAAGTGCACTGTAGATTGTGCTTTTAAAAAGAGAGTCTTCTCCTGCTGGGGGTGGGTACAGGCCAGATATCAGGAGCACACAGTTATGGAAGAGAATGTAAGGAAAGTGCTGCATAAATAAAGTGTTTACAAGTGTTTTTTTAAAAAAGATCATCAGTTTTATTGCAGAATTTTCTTTATGTTTTGTATACATATTTTTTCTATTTTATGGATACATAATATTTTACATAGTTATGGGGTACGTGTGAGTGTTTGTTCCATGCATAGAATGTGTAATGATCAAGTCAGGGCATCGATATCATTTCAAGTCCTCTTTTCTAATTGCTTAAATACATACATAATATTGTTGCTAAGTATGGTCACTCCACTCTGCTCTCAAACATTTGAACTTATTTCTTCTGTCTGTCTGTCTGTACCGGAAACCAACCTCTCTTCATCCTTTCCACACCCACCTTTCCCAGTCTCTGGTATCTATTGTTCTGTTCTCTATCAATGAGACAAAGGTTTTTAGCTCTCACATATGAGTGACTACATGCAGTATTTGTCTTTCTGTGCCTGGCTTATTTCACTTAACAATGACCTCCAGTTCTATCCATGTTGCTGCAAATGACGTAATTTCATTCTATTTTTTAATAAATTGTTTTATTTTTAATTTTTGTGAGTACATAATAGGTGTATATATTTATGCAGTACATAAGATATTTTGAAACAGGCATAAAAAATATGTTAATAATCACAACATGGAAAATAGGGTATCCATCTCCTCAAGCATTTATTCTTTGTGTTACAAACTATCAAATTATACTTTTAGTTATTTAAAAACATACAATGAAATTATTATTGACTATAGTCACCCTGTTGTGCTATCAAATACTAGGTCTTATTCATTCTTTCAAACTATTTTATTCGTACCCATTCCCCATTCCCACCTCCTCTCCACCCCCTACTACCCTTCCCAGCCTCTGGTAGTTCTCTTTCTACTCTCTATCTCCATGTGTTTCACTGTTTTGATTTTTACATCCCACAAATAAGTGAGAACATGTGATGTTTGTCTTTCTGTTCCTGGATTATTTAACTTAACATCATGATCTCCAAGTCCATCCACATTGCTGGAAATGATAGAATCTCATTCTTTTTTATGGGTGAGTGGTTCATTACTGTGTGTAAGTACCACGTTTTCTTTATCCACTCTTCTGTTGATGCACAATTCGGTTGCTTCCCAATTTTGCCTATTGTGAACAGTGCTGCAACAAATATGGGAGTGCAGATATCTTTGAAATATACTTATTTCTCTTCTTTTGGGTATATAGCCAGCAGTGGGATTGCTGGATCATATGGTAGCTTGATTTTTAGTTTTTTGAGGAAACTCCAAACTGTTCTCCATAGTGGTTGTACTAATTGATGCTCCCACCAACAGTGTACGAGGGTTCCCTTTTTTTCCACCAGCATTTGTTATTGCCTGTCTTTTGGATAAAGTCATTTTAACTGAGGTGAGATGATATATCAGTGTGGTTTTGATTTGCATTTCTCTGATGAGCAATGATGTTGAGCACCTTTCAATATACTTGTTTGCCATTTGTATGTCTTCTTTGGAGAAATATGTATTCAAATCTTTTGCCCATTTTTTGATTGGATTATTAGAATTTTTTCCTATAGAGTTGTTTGAGCTCCTTATATATTCTGGTTATTAATCCATTTTCAGATGTGTAGGTTGTAAATATTTCCTCTCATTCTGTGTGTTGTCTCTTCACTTTGTTAATTGGTTCCTTTGCTGTGCAGAAGCTTTGTAACTTGAAGTGATCCTATTTGTCCATTTTCGCTTTGATTCCCTGACTTGAAGAGTTTCTCCAATGTTTTCTTGTAGTAGTTTCATAGTTCAAGGTCTTAGATTTAAGTCTTTAATTCATTTTGATTTGATTTCATGTATAATGAGAGATAGGGGTTAATTAAACACATACTGAGAGTGAAATATTTATTATTTTTAAAACAAGGAGAGATAGGGTTCAAGTTTTATTCTGCATATGGATATCCAGTTTGCCAAGCATCATTTATTGAAGAGACTGTTCTTTCTCCAATGCATGTTCTTGGCACCTCTGTCAAAAATGAATTCAGGCATATGAATTTGTTTCTAGGTCCTCTCTTCTGTTCCATTGGTCTGTCTGTTTTTATGACAGTATCATGCTGTTTTGGGTACTGTAGCTCTGTAGTATAATTTGAAGCCAGGTAATGTGATTCCTCCAGTTTTGATTTTCTGCTCAGGAGAGCTTTGGATATTCTGGGTCTTTTGTGGTTCCATATAAATCTTAGGACTGTATTTTCTATTTCTGTGAAGAATGTCATTGGCATTTTGATCATTATTGCATTAAATCTATAGATTACTTTGTGTAGTATGGACATTTTAACAATATTGATTCTTCCAATTTATGAACATAAAATATGTTTCCATTTTTTGGTGTCCTCTTTAATTTCTTTCATCAATGTTTTATAGTTTTTATTGCAGAGTTTTTTTTTACATTTTTGGTTAAATCTTAGGTATTTAATTGTATTTGTGGCTGTTGAAAATGAAAACTTTAAAATATCTTTTTCAAATTGTTCACTGTTGGTATAAAGAAATGCTAATGCTACTGGTTTTTGTATGCTGATCATGCATTCTGCAAATTCACTGAATTTGTTTATCTTCTAATAGTTTTTTGTGGAGTCTTTAGGTTTTTCCAATCATAAGATTATATCATCTGCAAACAATGATAATTTGACCTTTTCCTTTCCAATTTAGATGTCCTTTATTTATTTCTCTTGTTTGATTGTTCTAGGTAGGACTTCCAGTACTATGTTGAATAGAGTGGTGAAAGTGGGCATCCTTGTCGTTTTCCTAATCTTGAAGAAAGGGCTTTCGGTTTTTCACTATTTACCATGATTACTATGTGTGAGTCTGTCCTGTATGGCTTTGATTTTGTTGAGGTGTTTATTCTATACTCATTTTTTGAGGGTTTTATCATGAAGCAATGTTGAATTTTATCAAATGCTTTTTCAGCATCAATTAAAACTATCACGATTGTGTCCTTCATTCTATTGATCAGATGTATCAAATTGGTTTATTTGTATATGTTGATCAATCCTGCCATTCTTGGGATAAATCCCACTTGTTTTAGATGAATAATCTTTTTAGTGTGTTGCTAAATTTGGTTTGCTAGTATTTTCTTGATGATTTTTTGCATCAATATTCATTGGAGATATTGGTCTGTAGTTGTTTTTTTTTTTAATGTGTCTTTGCTTTTGGTATCAGAGTAATATTGGCCTTGTACAATGAATTTGGAAGCATTTCCTCTTCCTCTGTTTTTTGGAAAAACTTGAGTAGGATTGGCATTAGCTCTTCTTTAAATGTTTGGTAGAATTCAGCAGTAAATCTATCGGGTCCCAGGGTTTTCTTTGCTGGGAGACTTTTAATTATGGCTTTGATCTCATTACTTGTTACTGATCTGTTCAGGTTATGGACTTCTTTATGGTTCAATCTTGGTAGGCCATGTGTGTCTAGGAATTTCCTCATTTCCTCTAGATTTTTCAATTTACTGGCATATAGTTGCTCATAGTAGCCACTAATCATCCTTTGAATTTCTGCAATATCAGTTGTAATGTCTCCTTTTTAATCTCTGATTTTATTTGTTTGGTCTTCTCCCTTTTAGTTTAGCTAAAGGTCTGTCAATATTTTTTCTCTTTTCAAAGAACCAACTTTTTGTTTCATTGATCCTTTGTATGTTCTTCATTTAAAAATTATTTATGTCTCTTCTGATCCTTATTATTTCCTTTTCTCTACTAATTTTGAGATGGGTTTCCTCTTGCCTTTCTAATTCTTTTTTTTTTTTTTTTGAGACGGAGTCTCGCTCTGTTTCCCAGGCTGGAGTGCAGTGGTGCAATCTCGGCTCACTGCAAGCTCCGCCTCCCGGGTTCACGCCATTCTCCTGCCCCAGCCTCTCCGAGTAGCTGGGACTACAGGTGCCCGCCACCACGCCCGGCTAATTTTTTTGTATTTTTAGTAGAGACGGGGTTTCACCGTGGTCTTGATCTGTTGACCTCGTGATCTGCCCGCCTCGGCCTCCCAAAGTGCTGGGATTACAAGTGTGAGCCACCGCGCCCGGCCTCTAATTCTTTAAATGTGTCATGAGGTAATTTAATTGAAGTTTATCTTCTTTTTTGATGTAGGCACTTACAGCTATAAATTTCTTTCTTAGCACTGCTTTCATACTGTATCTCACAGATTTTCATTATGTTGTGTTTCCATGATCACTTGTTTGAAGAATTTTTTTCAATTTCCTTCTTAATTTATTCACTGACCGACTTGTCATTTAGGAGCATATTGTTTAATATCCATGTGCTTCTATAGTTTCCAAATTCCTCTTCTTGCTAGTTTCTAGTTTTATTCCATTGTGGTCAGAGAAGATGCTTGATAATATCTCAATTTTTTCAATCTTTTAAGACTCATGATGTTTTTGTGATCTACCATATGGTCTGTTATTGGGAGTGATCTTTAATTATCTTGGTCTATTCTTGAAAATGATCTGTGTGCTGAGGAGAAAAATTTCTGTTTTGCAGCCTTTTGAAGAAATGTTCTACAAACATCTATTAGGTCCATTCAGTCTATAGTGCAGGTTAAGTCTGATGTGTCTTTGTTGAGTTTCTGTGTGGGAGATCTGTCCAATGCTGGAAGTTGGGTTTTGAAGTTTCCAGCTCTAATTGTATTGAGGTCTATCTATCTCTTTCACTCTAATAATATTTGCTTTATATATCTGAGTGCTCTAGTTTTGGGTGCATATATGCTTACAATTGCTATATCCTGTTTCTAAGTTGACCTCTTTATCATTACATAATGACCTTCTTTTACTCTTCTTAAAATTTTTGTCTTGAAGTCTATTTTGTCTAAGTATAGCTACTCTTAATCTTTACTGGTTTCCTTTGGCATGGAATATCTTTTTTCCATCCATTTATTTTCAGTATATCTTTATAGGTAAAGTATGTCTCTTGTAGGCAAGATCATTGGGCGTTGTTTTAAAATTCATTCAGCCACTCTATGTTTTTTGATTGGGGAGTTTACTACATTTATTTTTAATCCTATTATTTAGGTAGAAACTTACTCTTACCATTTGGTTGTTTTCTGGTTGTTATGTGATCTTTTTTTCCTTCTTTCCTGTCTTCCTTTTAGTGAAGGCATTTTTCTCTGGTTATATAATTTAATCTGTTGCTTTGTGTGTGTATTTATTTTATTTATTTTTTTTATTTGAGGTTACCATGAGGCTTGCAAATACTATCTTATAACTCATTATTTTAAACTGATAACTAATTTACACTGATTGCATAAAAAAACACAAAACCAAACACAAAAAGAAAACTAATATAAACTCTACACTTTAACATCTTCCCCCACTGTTTAATTTTTTGTGGTTTATCTTTATGTCTTATTATATTGCCTATGTCTTGGAAAGTTGGTTGTTGTAGTTATTATTTCTTATTGGTTCATTATTTAGTCTTTGTACTAAATTTACACACCATAATTACAGTGTTATAATATTCTGTTTTTCTGCGTGCTTACTAGTACCAGTGAATTGTGTACCTTCAGACGATTTCTTCTTGCTCATTGACTTCTCTTTTTTCATACTGAAGAGCTCCCTTTAGCATTTCTTGTAGAGTAGGTCTGGTATTGATAAAATCCCTCAGTTTTTGTCTGGAAATGTCTTTATTTCTCCTTAATATTTGAATGATATTTTCGCTGGATAAACAAGTTTTTCTTCAGCACTTTAAATATGTCACGACACTCTCTCCTGGCCTGTAAGGTTCCACTGAAAAGTCTGCTGCCAGATGTGTTGGAGCTCCATTGTATGTTATTTGTTTGTTTTTCTCTTGCTGCTTTTAGGATCCTTTCTTTATTTTTGACTTTGGAAGTTTGATTAAGGGCTTCGAGGTAGTCTTCTGTGGGTTAAATCTGCTTGGCATTCTATATCCTTCTTGAACTTGAATGTTTATATCTTTAGGTTTGGGAAGTTATCTGATATTCTACCTTTGAATAAACTCTCTACTCCTATCTTTTTCTCTACCCCTCTTTAAGGCCAATAACTCTTATATTTGCCCTTTTGAGGCTATTTTCTAGATCTCTTGAGCATGCTTTTTTTTAAATTCTTTTCTCTTTGGTCTCCTCTGTGTATTTTCAAACAGCCTATCTTTAAGCTCACTAATTCTTCTGCAGTTCTGCTATTAAAAGACTGATGCATTCTTCAGTATGCCAATTGCATTTTTCAGCTTCAGAATTTCTGCCCAATTCTTTTTAATTATTTCAATCTCTTTGGTATATATATCTAATAGAATTCTGAATTGCTTCTCTGTGTTATCTTGAATCTCTTTGAGTTTCCTCAAAATAGCTATTTTGAATTTTCTGCCTGAAAGGTCATATGTCTGTTTCCCCAGGATTGGTCCCTGATGCCTTATTTAGTTTATTTGGTGAGGTTGTGTTTTCCAGGATGATCTTGATGCTTGTAGGTGCTCACTGGTGTCTGGGAATTGAAAACTTAGGTATTTATTACAATTTTCTGAGTCTGGGCTTGTTTGTGCCCATTTTTCTTGAGAAGGCTTTCCATGTATTCAAAGGGACTTTGGCCCCAACCCCAATATCACTGTAGTTTTTGCAGACTCATAGAGTCTTTCATAAGATCTTTGTGGTCTTTCATAAGATCTGAAATGGTTCTCTGGATTACCAGGCAAAGACTCGTTCTTTTTACTTTCTTTCTGCTGAACAAACGAACTCTCTCTCTCTGTGCTGAGCTCCCTGGAACAGAAGGTGTGGTGATGCAAGCACTCTTGTTGCTATCACCATTGTGACTGCATTGTGTCAGACCTGAAGGCAGCACAGCACTGGGTCTTGCCCAAGGCCTGCTGTAACCCCTACCTGGCTACAACCTATGTTCACTTATGACCCTAGGGCTCTGCAGTCAGCAGGTGGTGAAGCCAGTCAGGTTTGTCTTCTTTCTTTCAGGGCAGCTGGTTATCTCAGACCCTGAGTGAGTTCAGAGACACTGTGAGCCAGAAATTAGAGTCCAGAAACTTTAGAAATTTGCCTGATATTCAATTCTACTGCAGCTAAGCTGACACTCAAAACCATGCTATAATGTTCTCACTCTTCCTTACCCTTTTTATAGGCAGAGGAGCCTCTCCCTGTGGGTACCACCGCCACTGGCCCATGTGGTGTTCTGCCTGGCCACTGGAATGATCATGTAAAGCCCAACAGTAAGCTTTTGGTAAATGCTGCCCAGGCTGGGACTCTTTAGGGCAGGGGACTCCCCTCTGCCCCAGAGCAGGAACAGAAATGCTGTGCCAGAGCCTAGGCCTGGACTTAGGCACCCCAGGAGCCGGATTATTGCTCTTCCCCACTCTGGCTGAGCTGGTACCTCAGCTTCTCTGCGTTATCTTGAATTTCTTCCATTCAAGAGGTTGTTGCTTCACTCTGTTGATTGCTTCTTTTTCTGTGCAGAAGCTTTTTCATCTATTTTTGTTTTGGTGGCCTTTGCTCTTGAGTCTTAGCCATAAAATCTTTGCATATATTAATGTCCTGAAAAGTTTTCTCTACTTTTTTTCTCCTAGTAGTTTTATAGTTTTGGGTCTTACGTTTAAGTATGTAATCATTTTGAATTGACTTTGTATGTGGTGAGAGATCCCTATCTCTGGGCTATGTCAGGGGTACAATTTCATTCTTCTGTGTATGGTTATCCAGTTTTTCCCACACCATTTATTGAAGAGGGTGTCCCTTCCTCAATATATGTTTTTGGAAGCTTTGTTGAAGATCAGTTGTCTGTAAATATGTGAATTTATTTCTGAGTTCTAGGTTCTGTTCCATTGGCCTATGTGTCTTTTTTTTTTAATACCAATATCATCCTATTTTGGTTACTATAGCCTTGTAATGTATTTTTTAAAGTCAGGTAGTGTGATGTCTCCAGCTTTATTCTTTTCCTGTAGGACTACTTTGGCTACTTGCGCTCTTTTTTGGTTCTATATTAATTTTAGAATTGTTTTGTCTATTTCTATAAAAATAACATTAGCATTTTGATAGGAATTGCACGTAATTTGTTGATTGCTTTGGGCAATATGGTCATTTTAGCAATATTATTAATAATTCTTCCAATCCATGACTATGGGATATCTTTTCATTTGTTTGTGTCCTCTTCAATTTCTTTCATGAGTTTTTATAGTTTTGTAGAGATCTTTTACCTCCTTGGTTAAATTTATTCCTAGATATTTCTTTCTGGTAACAATTGTAAAGAGGATTGCCTTCTTTATTTCGTTTTCAGTGATTTTATTATTGAAGTATAGAAATGCTACTAATTTTGTGATTTTGTATCCTACAGCTTTACAGAATTTGTTCATTAATCTAAGAGATTTTTGGTGGAGTTTTTTTTTTAATATATAAGATTATGTTGTCTATGAAGAAGGGCAATTTGGCTTTTATTATTTGTTTGTTGCCTGATGGCTTTGGCTATATAGCTTCCAGTACTATGTTAAATCAGAGTAGTCAAAGTGGACATTCTCGTCTTGTTTCACTTCTTAGAGAAAAGGCTTTCAACTTTTCCCCATTCACTATGATGTTCACTGTGGGTTTGTCATATACAGCCTTTATTATTGTGAGGTGTGATTCTTCTGTGCCTAGATTATTGAGTTTTTATCATGAAGGTGTACTGAATTTTGTAAAATGCTTTTTCTGCACCCATTGAGATAATCATATGGTTTTTGTCCTTCATTCTGTTGATGTGATGTATCATGTTTATTGATTTATGTATGTTGAACCATTCTTGCATCCCTGGTATAAATACCACTTGATCACAGTGTATTATATTTTTGATGAAATGTTGAATTTAGTTTGCTAGTATTCTGTTGAGTATTTTTGTGTCCATGTTCATTAGGGATATTGTTCTGTAGACTTCTTTTTTTATTGTGTCTTTGTCTGGTTTTGATATCAGGGTAATGTCAGCTTTTTAGAATGCGAATTCTGTCCTCTTTAGTTTTTGGAATAGTTTGAGGGTAAATGGTATTACTTCTTTACATATTTGGTAGAATTCAACAGTGAATCCATTCAGTCCTGTATTTTTCTTTGTTGGGAGACTTTTTATTACTGATTCAATCTTGTTTCATGTTATTGATCTGTTCAGATTTTCTATATCTTAATGATTCAACTTTGGTAGGTTGTATGTTTCCAGGAATTTATCATTGCCTCCAGGTTTTCCAGTTTGTTAGTGTACAGTTGTTCAAAATATCCTCTGATAATCTTCTCTTTTTCTGTAGGATCATTTGAAATGTCACCTTGATTTTATTTGTGCCTTATCTCTTCTTGTCTTAGTTAGTCTAGCAGTTTATCAATTTTGTTTATCTTTTTGAAAAAACAACTTTTCATTTTGTTGATCCTTTGTATTGTTTCTTTTAGTCCCTATTTTCTTTAGTTCTGCCCTGATCTTTATTATTTCTTTTCTTCCACTAATTTGAGGTTAGGATTCTTTTTGCTTTTCTTGTTCCTTGAGGAGCATAATTAGATTGTTTATTTTACATCTTTCTATTTTTCAATGCAGGCATTTATTGCTAAAAAGTTCTCTCTTAACACTGCTATTGCTGAATCCCACAAGTTTTAGTATATTGTGTTTCCAGTTTAATTTGTTTCAATAAATTCTCGATATCCATGTTTGATTTTTGTTTTTTGTTTGTGTTTTTTGAGGTAGAGTCTCACTCTGTCATTCAGGCTGGAGTACAGTGGTGCAATCTCAGCCCATTGAAACCTCCACCTCCAGGGTTCAAATGATTCTCCTGCCTCAGCCTTCTGATTATAGGCTTTATAGGGATTATAGGCGCGTGCCACCACCCGCAGCTGATTTTTCTGTTTTTAGTAGAGACGGGGTTTCACCATGTTGGCCAGGGTGGTCTCGAACTCCTGACCTCAGGTGATCCACCTGCCTCTGCCTCCCAAAGTGCTGGGATTACAGGCATGAGCTACCGCATTCAGCCTCAATATCTATCTTAATTCCTTCACTGACTCAATGGTTATTCAGAATCATATTGTTTAACTTCCATGTATTTGTATAGTTTCCAAAGTTTCTGTTGGTATTGATTTCTAGTTTTATTCCATTGCAACCTGAGAAGATACTTGCCATGATTTCAATTTTTAAAAAACTTTTTCTTTGGGAGGCCAAAGCAGGCGGATCACAAGGTCAGGAGATTGAGACCATCCTGGCTAACACGGTAAAACCCCATCTCTACTGAAAAAAAAAAAAAAAAAATACAAAAACTAGTCGGGTGTGGTGGTGGGTGCCTGTAGTCCCAGCTACTTGGGAGGCTGAGGCAGGAGAATGGCATGAACCTGGGAGGCAGAGCTTGCAGTGAGCGGAGAGCGCACCACTGCACTCCAGCCTTGGCGACAGAGTGAGACTCCATCTCAAAAAAAAAAAAAAAACAAAACAAAACAAAAAAACTTTTTAAGTCTTTGTGGCCTAACATGCTCAATCATGGACAATGTCTCATGGGCTTACAAGAAGAATGTATATTCTGTAGTTGTTGAATAAAATACTATTCAAATATCTATTAGGTCCATTTGGTCTAAAAGCCAGTTTAACTTCACTGATTCTTTGTTGATTTTCCATTTTGATGATTTGGCTAATGCTAAGAGTGCGGGGTAGAAGACATTCAATATTACTGTGTTGGAGACTATCTCTTTATTTAGATTTAGTAATATTTGCTTGATGAATCCGGGTGCTCCAGTATTGGGTGCATATACATTTAGAATTACATGCTCTTGCCGAATTGACCCTTTATTATTATATAATGACCTTCTTTGTCTTCTTATTTTTTCACTGTTTCTTACTTAAAGTTTGTTTTATCTAATATGATTATAGCTACTCCTGCTCACTTTTGATTTCCATTTGCATGGAAGATTATTTTGGAGCTTTAAGATTTAATGACAATATTGCTGGATTTTGAACTTGCATGGGGCCTTTAGCCCCTTTCTTTTGGCTAATTTCTTCCATTTGGAATGGGAGCTGCCCACTGCCCGTAATCCCACTATATCTAGGAAGTAACTAACTTGCTTTTGATTTTAAAGGCTCTTAGGCCAAAGCAACTTGGACTGGGATGAGACTTTGAACTGTGGACTTTTGAGTTAATGCTGAAATGAGTTAAGACTTTGGGAGACTGTTTGGAAGGTACGATTGGTTTTGAAATTTGAAAAGACATGAGATTTGGGAGAGGCCAAGGCCAGAATGATATGGTTTGACTCTGTGTCCCGACTCTGTGTCCCCACCCAAATCTCATCTCTAATTGTAATCCCCATGTGCCAAGGGAGGGAAGTGGTTGTATCATGGGGGCAGTTTCCCCCATGCTGTTCTCATGATAGTGAGTTCTCACAAGATCTGATGGTTTTATCAGTGGCTGAGAGTTTCTCCTTCACACTTTCTTCTCTCTTACCTGCCGCCATGTATGATGTGCTTGCTTTCCCTTCACCTTCCTCCATGATTATAAGTTCTCTGAGCTTGTGGAATTGTGAGTCAATTAAACCTCTTTCCTTATAAATTACCAGTCTCAGGGAAGTTCTTTATAGCAGTGTGAAAACAGACTAATACATCTTGTAATGGTTCTCTGCACCAGTAGATTTCATGCCACTAATCCTCTGGATGCATAGAACAAAGGCCAAGGAATGTTTATTCCTTTCAACTCCAGGGCATGAGGTTTCACTTGTACTTGTCTGAGAGGAACCTTGTTGTGTTTCTGCCACCAGGAATTATGTAGGAACAATTCCAGTCACTTAAACCTGACCCCTTTTCCTTTCCTCTGCTCCTTCGTTGCCAAAAGTACCTGCTTTGTCTGGGTGACTTTGAGGGTTGGATAAGTCTTCCTCTTTTTCGGGAGATTTTCTGGAACAAAAGGGATTTTTCTTTGTTCTTGATCTGCCATCTTTCTAGTGTTGCAGCTACTGATCTTAAATTAATTTTATTTTATTTTATTTGGAGACAGAGTTTTGCTCTTGTTGCCCAGGCTGGAGTGCAATGGCACAATCTCAGCTCACTGCAACCTCTGCCTCCTGGTTTCAAGCAATTCTCCTGTCTCAGCCTCCTGAGTAGCTGAGATTACACGTGCCTGCCATCATGTCCGGCTAATTTTTGTATTTTTAGTAGAGATAGGGTTTCACTATGTTGGTCAGTCTGGTCTCAAACTCTTGATCTCAGGTGATCCACCCACTTCAGCCTCCCAAAGTGCTGGGATTACAGGTGTGAGCCACCATGCCCAGCCTGGTCTTAAGTTTATTACACTTCAGTTTTCATGGTTTCTCATAAGCTGCCAATTAACTTTTCCCAGGTTTTGTGTCTATTATTTGGGTGATTTGCTCAACAGTATAAGTGGATAATGTTGACATTTATAAGTCTTTGATCAAGAAGCAATAGCCAAATTTAGGTCAGGTGTACTATTTTCTATAAAAGTACAACTGTAAAACTTTAAAAATTACCTAGATAGTAAATGTTTGTTTTGGAAAATCAAAAAATACAGACAAGCAGAAAAAAACTCACCCATAATTCCATCCCATAAAGTTAATCATTTTTAATAATTTGCTTTGTACCTTTTAGTTTGTATACATGTTCATATTAATTTTCAATCAATGCAACAGAATAGCTTTACTATTTACTATAAAATGCTTTAAAATGGCCCTCAAGTTAGAGTGTGATTTGAAGAAATATCTAGGCACAAATTGCTATTGTATCACTAAACACTAAAGCCATCTATTATCAATTAAGACTTCTCTAAGCCTTTCTACTTTAAACATTTTAAATGTCAGAGTTCTTCAATGCAAATACTTAAGCATAAAGGTATTATATTTGAAAACTATTAGAAACCAGAACCAGATTTGAAAAATGATCAAGAACCAAAGGAAGTTTGTGGGCAGGTTGCTGCAAGGTCATGCCATAGGAACACACTGGAATGGATGCCCAGCCACCAACACCGCATACAAGATACAATCAGGTGACCATCACACCTGCTGCCACAACATAAGGCCTCCATCATCACTGTTTCTGCTATCAGTGAACAGCAGATGCCACCAGACTGGCCCAAGAAAAGATCCCATCACATTCAAAGTGGATACTTCAGAATATTCCAGAATTACTTCAGGATGTGAAGAATCTACTAGAATGATCTCAATATATCTTAATATAATAATCTCAATAATCTCAAATATTCTCAATAAACTCAATCTCAATATATCTTTAGAACTAGACAGAAAGTTATTAAATTATAAAATCCAAAGAAATGCAACACCATTTAACAAAGTTAGCTATGGTCTTAGTGGAGTTTTCAGATTGTCACTAGTAAATGGAAGAATTAGGTAATTCTAAGTTTTAAATTTGGGAACATGGACAATGTGGGCTAGGACAGCTCACATAATTAAATATTTATGTTTTCTTCATTAGATTGTAAGAGTTACCATAGTATTT
The DNA here is from genome assembly GCF_009828535.3 of Hylobates moloch. Classification (NCBI taxonomy): domain Eukaryota; kingdom Metazoa; phylum Chordata; class Mammalia; order Primates; family Hylobatidae; genus Hylobates; species Hylobates moloch. Next base: position 13,001,501 of record NW_026652276.1, read on the forward strand.
GAGACTTTTCAGTTACTCTGAAAATAGTAGTTTGAATAGAAAATCAAGAATGCTAAATTTATCAATTCAATTAAAATTATTTCAAGGAACATGATGGATCACATAGATAAGACCAAATAGTTACCAAAGTCTCCCCTAAACATGATTGTCTTAAAGATTTGGACATAGTAACTCCAAAAAAGAACTTAGCAATGTTTGGAAGAAAAAATATCCTGTGCATTTAAAGCCCCAGGCCTCAAACTCAGCTGAAATCTCTAGTTAGTAAATAAGCCCAGTTAGCAGCATTAGTGCTCCTTTAGTGCACAAGTATCTTCTAACCCTGGAAAGATTTAATGTGTTATGAAAGCATTTGAAGAAGTCAAAATTATAATATTACCATTTTTGTGTTAAGGAGGATTCTGTGTGATTTAGCATGTTAAGTATTTTTAACATCATAGATACTTTGCTAGACTAGAATAAGTTAACATTGTTCAATTGGGTAATTTACTTGGTTGAAATTTTAAGTGGAAATTTACTGTTGATATTGGATGTTAATTTAAGATTCATCATCTTAAGAAAAAGAATGGTTCCAAACTTGATCTGAGGCAGAACTTTGTGGTATAATGTGATTGTGAGCCTCCTCTAGGAGATCATTATTAACATACATAATAAAATGCTTGAACAATTTTCTTAGACATTAATTAGCTTAAGAGCATCTTCTAATACCCTAGCTGACATTACGCCCTGTGAAATGCCTCAGAACCTTCAATCAGTCCTGCAGTGTCGTCCCAACAAGAATTTTAGAAATACAGTATAAAGTGTTTATTTAACCACTTTTCTCCCATAAAATGCCTCTATCAAGGCAAACTCTTTGAATTACTTAAAAAGCCTATTCCCTTGCAGCAAAACTGACCTGGGCTCTAAATCAATTCATCTGAGAAGTTATTTTAATGTTTATGTTTAATTCATTAGATGGTAAAAGTGACCATAGTATTTGAGACTTTTCAGTTACTCAGAAAATAGTATTTAAATAGAAAATCAAGAACACTAAATTTATCAATTTAATTTAAATTGTTTCAAGAAACATGGTGAATTGTGTAGATAAGACCAAATAGTTAACACAGCTCCCCTAGAAATTATTGCCAAAACTTTAATTTATAAATAATAAAACTTAAAATTTAAATCTGAAGTTTAAAGATGAATAGGTTTTTGGAGTTGGAGTTTTAATAATTAAATATTCTTTTCTAAAAGGTTGTCTTCTGAATAACTTTTCTGCGCACAAAAGCCTCCTTCAAGGGAATCGAAAATGCGCATATTGATCCCACCAAAATTTGCATAATGAGAGATTCCACAAACATAGGGAGGGAGCTTAGATACTGAGAGGGCAAAAATAATAACCAACGACAGTAATGAGAGTTTTTGTTTTTCTTCAAGAATGCCACCGTGGCTTTTTAAAAATGCTACAGAAAGCTTATTCATTTCTTCAATATTTTTCAACCATTACCCAGAATAGAAGTATGAAGCAAATCCTTTGTTAAAATTTGTTCTTAAATCTCTCTGCTATAACCTAGGTCCTCCAAGGAGAAATTAATGTAATCAGCTTTATGTCTCTGCCCTATAGTTTTTATTTTTGGTTTTGTTTTTTAGAGATGGATTCTTTCTCGTCACCCAGGCTAGAGTGCAGTAGTGTGATCACAGCTCACTGTAGCCTCAAAACCCTGGGCTTAAATGCTTCTCCCACCTCAGCCTTCAGAATCCGAAAGTACAGGCTTGCACCACCATGCCCAGCTAAGTTTTAATTTAACGGTCTTGCCACGTTGCCCAAGCCAGTCTCAAACTCCTAGCCTCAAGTGATCTCTCTTCTCAGCTTCTGAATTTTTCTTTGTTTTATTTTTTTTTAATGTTTGCTCTTTTCCTCCTGTATGGAAGTACAAACAAAAGTTTTAAAAACGAAGGCACGTGCCATACTTTTGTCTTCAGTTTAAGTGTCTCAGAGTGCCAAACTGCAATTCCCACAAACATAGGGAATAAATTTTTGTTTATTTTTTCTTCTCATCATGATCCCAGAATCTATGACATTAAAATCACTCAATAAATACTTTCTGAATAGTTGAATTACACTAAGAATAGCTTATTAAAAGGTTCACTTAGTAGCTTCATTCCTCTGATTTGCACTACTCTATTTTTTTTTTTTTTTTTTTTTTTTTTTTTTTTTGAGACGGAGTCTCGCTCTGTTGCCCAGGCTGGAATGTAGTGGCGTGATCTTGGCTCACTGCAAGCTCCCCCTCCTGAGTTCACACCATTCTCCTGCCTCAGCCTCCCAAGTAGCTGGGACTACAGGTGCTTGCCACCACTCCCGGCTAATTTTTTGCATTTTTAGTAGAGATGGGGTTTCATCGTGTTAGCCAGGATGGTCTCGATCTCCTGACCTCGTGATCCACCCACCTCGGCATCCCAAAGTGCTGGGATTACAGGCGTGAGCTACCGCGCCCGGCCGCACTACTCTATTTTTCACTCTCACCTGGTTTAGTACCTTATTTCTGTCTGTGGTTCACCTTAGAGAGACAGGCAATACCTAAATTCACCACTGGGCTATAGACTGACCTGTAGAATTGGATTATTTATTAGAGTCCAAGGGACAAAACTGACCTCAGCTTGGCATCAGGACAAAACTGGAGAGGTTTCAAGCGAGATTCAGCACCTGAGTCAATGGCCGGGCTTGGTATTTAGAGGGATTCAGATGAGGAACGGGCAGAGGTTGGGACAGAGTTCTGGGCTGGAAGCAAGAATCTGCAGATTCAAGATTTCAGTGAGCAATGGTTTGGGGTTCCCTCATGCCAGAAGAATTGACAGAGGATGGTTATAAAGATGGGATTGGATGAGATCAGCATCTGGGACAAATAAATTGCACGTTCACACAAATGCATCATTGGTGCATAATAGTTGATGCTAGGGGTGAGCTGTCTACTTTCCACTCTGGTGTTAAGCAAGATTTCTGCCTGTTGAGGGCATTTTCTAGAGAGCAGGTGTAAATAACCTCAGGGAAGAAGGCAGCCCTCTGTGTTTCAGCTCACTCCCAGGATCCCACAGTGCTGCTTGCTGGAGAACAAGAAGAAAGATGATAAGATGGAGCGTACCTTGATGTCTATTGTAATGCGCTTTGAAACACACTGCAGGGTGTGGCACAGGGAAGGACATCAAACGAATACACCCCAGTGGTTAAAAAAGACCAAGTACATAAAATGAAAACTGCCAACTTTCAGTCTTTTAAATGAATTACTCTCTTGACTTTTTATTACTTAGTTAACATGGAATCAAAGCTACATTCACAACTCTTACATTATTAATTTTCTGGAAAGAAATGAAAGTGAGTTACTGACTCTAATTGTGTTTGGCACACACATTGACATATGAGGCTGGCTACATAACTTGTAGGGTATAGAGCAAAGTAAAAATATGGGAGCCCTTTGTTCCCACACCTGATGACAAAGGAGTCATGAATGCACTAACATAGACAGCTTTTTCCTTCTTCCATTGTTTCTCTCTTGACTTGTCCTGATGTTTACATTTGCTATTTAATACCATTCAAAGTAAAACAAAAATTAAAGTATGAATTTTTAAGTTTATAATGTGCAAAGCCATTTTTAGATACATATTTAACTCATATGTGGAATCATCAAAGTTACATGATCTGCATTTTCAGCTTGTACATGCACACACATTTTATTCTTACCAGAACAGTGGAAATGCTGCTCAAAACTAACTCAACTATTTTTATATTATTTCTTGATATGCTTACATCCTACCAATAGTCTCTACCTTTGGTTTACAGATGAACAAATGACAGACAAAAAAAAAACTGCGGGGTGCCTTATCTTTCCCTTTTCTTCTCTTTCATTATTTTCAATATAAGCAGTTAGGAAATAACATGGATATGATGGGATTCCTTGCTCCTCTGTGTATCTTAGAATGTTACCGCCTTCTTTATGGAAACAAAAGAAGTTTATGTTTGGACTTGAACAGAAAGTGTGGCTTTAGAACTATCAGTGCTTCTGTGTCCTCAGTCCTAGGCACTGCCACTTGCTTTGTACTCTGACTCACACTGAACTCCCACACACTTGAGTTCACTGGAAGGAACTCTGTGCTCAGGGGGTGTCACAAATGCTATATGTCAATGGGGTATCAAGGGTTCATGGGCATGCACATTAAGTGTGTCTCTTCTGACCACCTGTGTGCTCTATTACCCACCAGACTTAACTTATAAAACACAGGTTCAAAGATAAAATTATTAAGAATTTCAAGATCATAACAACAATATATTAAACAAAGCATAGAGTCCTTCTGTGCAACTGCACAGCTTGCACAACCGTGAAGCCAGCTGTGATGTGAGATTTGGAAGATAAGTGAGAATTTTACATTAAAGAAGCAGTAGCTGTAAAGGGTTAGGCCTTAGGAAGGTAGTTTTTTAATATTTTGCAAACCTCAGAAGGTTTGCAAAATATAACACTTTTATGCGTGGAGAAATGTACTGTCATCTTCAATAAGTAGAGGTGAGAAGGAAAAATAGCTTTCTTCAGTAAACACTAGCATCTCTCTTATCATCTTAGAGGAAAATTAATAGTGATTCTTCATGGTGTTATTGAATTTTTAGATGAGAGTTCCAAAAAAACAACTTTGACTTCAGAATAGCACAGACGTAGATACTTTGAAATATCTGAATTTAAAATATGTAATTGAAGACAGAATAAAAGTAGACTGCAGTGTAAACCCTTACATTTAAAAAGTAAATGTTTTTGGTGGCTCCCGCCTGTAATCCCAGCACTGTGGAAGGCCGAGGCAGGTGGATCATGTGAGGTCAGGAGTTCGAAACCAGCCTGGCCAACATGGCAAAACCCCATCTCTACTAAAAATAAAAAAAATTAGCTGGGCATGGTGGTGGGCATCTATAATCCCAGCTACTCGGGAGGCTGAGGCAGAAGAATTACTTCAACCCGGGAGGCGGAGGTGACAGTAAGCCAAGATCGTGCCACTGCACTCCAGCCTGGGTGACAGAGTGAGACTCCGTCTCAAAAAAAAAAAAAAAAAAAAATGAATTTTTTAAATTTTGTGGCAGAAAGAACTCACTTTTTCTTTGAAATAATATGATAAATAATTGGCTCCATAGGTTAGTCTAAATAACAATACCCAGTTTTGTGCTTAGAGTATGATGTAGAAAGTGCCATTTAGTAACCAGAACCTGACATGTTATTTTTTAAAGTGAGAAATGCATTTTCAGATTTTAGGAACACATTTCTGTCCAAAGGAGGGAAAATGGCCTTCCCTAAGTTCTACGATAGTGGAAGTGGCAGGCAGGAGCTTCTGATTCTAAAATGTGTGTTGGCAACTGTGGGAGGCATAAGCCCAGGGAGATGATGGAAAACCTAGATGGTACTGGTACTGTTAACTTTCTACCTTTATAGAAGCGAGGTGTCTGTGGGAGAAAGACGCTGCTTGTCTGTAAATACTTAGGAGAAGATAGCTTTAGAACTGCTTTGCAGAATACTGAATGGACATGTCTTTAATGTACATCCAAAGATGAGTTTCCTCTCCATATGTACCCCTCTCTGAGTAGAAAGATTCAACTTTCTCATGCTGTTACAGCAATATAATTTAGAAAATCAGTTGCCCTGTGATTGTTGGAGAAGTTGAAATATTATGACTTGGTGAGAAAACTATAAATATTTTTTTAAAAAGAAACAGATGCAACAACTATATTTCCAATAAAACAAGACAATAAAAATAAGAAATGAGAAAACGGCAATTAAATGTATCAGATGCTTGACCTATCAATTCTCAGAACATTAATTAATATTAATAATAATGGCTAATATATATTTAGTGTTTACTCACCACACATAGGGTCTGCACTTTATATTAATTAATATAATCTTCTCATCAATCTCTTGATGTGCATATTATTGTATAAAACATTTTAAAAATGAATTAACAGAGTCACAAAGATGAAAATTAACAAGACTAAGAAGCTTCTAAGTGATGAAGGTAAAATCCAAACTTATGTCTGACTCTAGGGCACCATGTCCCAACAAATTTTTATATTCTTATTTTTGACATGGTTTCTACATAGTGGATGTTTAAAATTGTTCTGCTTTGCTGATATTTAATAAGAAAATTATTATTTTAATTCTAAATTGGAATATTACTCAGAAGTGTTGGATGAGGATGTGTCTTCACTTAAAAATGAAATTTACTGACATATCATCAATAACTACAAAACACTTCATATCCACACAATAGAATTAGAAATATTTGAAAAAGGTAAAAATTTTGGCTTGATAGAAAATAACAGATTAAAATGCTATTTATATCAAATTAAAATAATTTAATCCTCCCCTCTCTCACTTTAAAGCTTTTGTAAAAACAAAGAAAAAACATTACATTATTTGAAATTTTAACTGCATATCTTATATCATCCAAAGGGCAATGTGAATAAATTTATAAAGTATCATACATAAATAAATATTTTTCATAGGTTTCCAAATAGCTTGCAAACTCCATGCCTTAAAAAAAGTAGGGCTGGGCGCAGTGGCTCACACCTGTAATCCCAGCACTTTGGGAGGCCGAGGTGGGCGGATCACGAGGTCAGGAGATCAAGACCATGCTGGCTAACACGGTGAAACCCTGTCTCTACTAAAAATACAAAAAATTAGCCAGGTGTGGTGGCGGGCACCTGTAGTCCCAGCTACTCGGGAGGCTGAGGCAGGAGAATGGCATGAACCCGAGAGGCAGAGCTTGCAGTGAGCCGAGATAGTGCCACTGCACTCCAGCCTGGGCGACAGAGCAAGACTCCGTCTCCAAAAAAAAAAAAAAAGTATACCCAGTACCAAGCAAAATGTTTGATATGTAGTATATGTCTAAAAAAAAAGTTTATGCATTAATTAATCATTAGATACTAATTATAATGCATACTAATTGATAGAAAGAAATGTAATGAAGCTCTTTTATTACTCTTTTATTACTACTTGTGGCCAGCTAGAAGAGAAAATAAACAAAAATATCAAATTTCTTTCAGTAAGAATTTGAAATGAAGAAAGAACAATACAAGCTGCAGACCACATAAAAGTGAGTACTTGAAAGAATTAAGATTTTAAAATATAGAAATACAAGAACATTTAATGAAATGTAAATGAGTTTCTTTTGGTTGTGATAAACACTGTGGGAATATGTATTGAGATTTAGAGCAGCTTATTCCAAAGTAAATACAGTCATGCAGTTGTTTTACTAAGGGAAAATGGTTTTCTCACAGTAAAAGTCATCCTTTATAATTATGGTGTGGAGAATAAGGGTGGTATACTGATGTTTTTAAAACATCACAGGGTATTTTCCCTGTCCGTGCCAAGGACAATTACACTCCCTTCTAAATGAAAGAGATTCACAGGCAGAGAAACATAACTTGATGTTATCTGAATATCATAGAGAGTGAACTGTCTTCTCTGGTGTTTCAAAGTGGATATAATGACAGTTTGTTACTTTTGATGGTAAAATATATAATATTCTGGAGTACAAATAATGTTCAAATTATAAAAAGGCTATTTAAAACTTGCTATAATATTTAAAATTAGATTATGTTTCACTGGTGTTATTTTTAAGTTTTTCGCTAGATGTAAGGGATATACTTGCATATATATCAATATCATGTTTCAATATACAAAAAAACTTTTCATCAAAAAAATTAATATGTTTTATGTATATAAAATGCCATATATATGCCACTTCTTTTTTGTGTTCTTTTATGGTTCATATTTATGTTCAAAAAGTAACATTTTATTTATTGCCATTTATAGAATTTTATGTCTAACATATTAAAAAAAATTCTAGTTAGAAAACTGCTATAAGCTTTTACTTTTATTTTTTATTTTTTTTATTTATTTATTTTTATTTATTTTTTTGTTATACTTTAGGTTTTAGGGTACATGTGCACAATGTGCAGGTTTGTTACATATGTATCCATGTGCCATGTTGATTCCCTGCACCCATTAGCTCGTCATTTAGCATTAGGTATATCTCCTAATGCTGTCCCCGCCCCCCCCACCCCCCACCCCACAACAGTACCCGGAATGTGATGTTCCCCTTCCTGTGTCCATGAGTTCTCATTGTTCAATTCCCACCTATGAGTGAGAACATGCGGTGTTTGGTTTTTTGTCCTTGCGATAGTTTACTGAGAATGATG